>NC_056591.1:155495-320495 GCF_018340385.1 Cyprinus carpio
TTTTAATATGTCTTTTTTTCATGTGAGCATGTGTTTTTTGTTGTTAACAGGCATGGTTTATTTGTGAAGTATCCTGAGACAGGTGAGGGAGCGAGTGGACAGGGAGGACATCAAACTCAAACAAATACATTCTTCATTAGCCAAGAGAAAACAGTGGGGAAAAATAAGTACATTACAGTTTTTCCAATATATTTTTTAAATGTCATATTGTCAATGAAACAACCTAATTTTTGTAGTTTATTTTTGTGACGCAAGTTAAAAATGAAAGCATAAATTGTATACATTATTCATTTTTTGTGTGTAATTTATTCGTAAATAAGCCTGAGTACTTTATGAACATTTTGTATTTTTGTTTTGCATATTCACATGTGTAAATAAAAGAAAAGTGCTTATGTACATTATTTTTTTTAATGTAGCTTATAATTTTTTTTCACAAAACATTCTTTTATATGTTTATTTGTTTGTCCTGTAAATACTTTTTTTTACACATTAAAAACAAATTGTTCTATACATAATAGAAAGTACTTTTTTTACAACCATTTACAACATAGCTTAGGTTTAACATCAGAAAACAGCATCAGTTTGAGCCCGGCCCTGCCTCCGTGTGTTCTGGGGTCTTCAGGAGGTGAATCTCTTGGTGAATGGCCAGCACCTCCTCAGAGACTCGGAGGACGATGCGGTGACAGTGGAACGAGGGACATCTCAAACACTCTGGAGACCATCTGTATGATGTACCACTAGCAGACAGAAGAGAAACACCAGAGTCTGGATCGTGGCACACCATCACTGTTGCTGTTCACTTCCCAGTAGATCCAGCAGCACTGTCAGGGCCAAAACCATTAAAAACCATTAAACACCTGTCCAGCGCTGCCACATTCAGCTTTATCCTGCAGTACAGGGGTCTGGTCGGTCTGATTTAGGGAAAGAAGGGAAAAGAGAAATTGTTTAGAGCTATGACAACTTAATTAGTACAAGAAATATTGACATACTTTAGTAAACTACTTTTAGTAACTACTCTACCACAGACTGGGGAAAAACTACTACTCATAATATTACAAAACCTTAGCTGAAGGGATAGTTTACCCAAAAATATAAATTACAAACCTGGAGCAACTGAAGGGCGAGTAAATGATTACAGGATTTTCATTTTTGGCTGAACTATCCTTTAAGTAAAAGTATTATCTTGCATACTTTAATATACTTCAGGTATTGAGAGTAAAATTAAAGGTATGTGCAGTATTGTCTTGAAAAAAAGAATTTGTCGGGATGGTTTTACATTAATAATACTGCTGCACTTCTGTGTATGTTTCAGTTTACTTCTAAATATGTTCAAGGTTATTACATTTAAAGTTGCTGGACATTAAGCTGTACTATGCTCTATTTTTTTTAAATACAGTTTTATTTTTATGGTTAACTGCCTAAAAAAATATGGGTTGTAAACCTGTCTACATATGGTAAAGACAATAAACTACATAAAATTGCACCTTTGTAAGATATCAGTCAGCATTTGAACTGCTATGTGTGTATTTTGTAGTTTTTCGTATGTATCATTACATTATTCAAGCAAGCTCCAAGCCAGTACCTGCATTTAAAGTTGTAATCCGACGAAGATCGCAGCAAACCAGTGTAGTTTACCTGGCCTCGGTCTTGGTTAAGCCTGAGGTTCATCACAGTCTCCTCCATTACGACGTAAAACATAAAAACAAAAATGAATAGTTCTGGCTCCTCCTGTCATGGCAGGACTGCCCTCTCGTCAGCGCTCTTCTCTCACCGTTGCTATGCGACAGAGCGCTAATCGGAAACACCTGGTGACGGAATTAGGAAATCCTGTGAAGGCGGAGCATCTCACGCACTTCGGAGGACCCTTCGTGCACTTCGGAGGTCTGGTCTTCGAAGTCCGTGGCCTTCGAAGTGTGCACACTCAACTTTGGGACACAGCTTACAAGAGTGGCGTTCCGCCCTGCTCCTGTGGACCTGCGCATCTCCCTTGTTTGGCACACCTGATTCTGATGGTCAGCTCGTTAGGCTGCAGGAGCGCTCATGAAGTGAACGCCGTGAGTAGAATAAGACAGACCTACGAAATGTGCAGTGCCGTGGTTTCCCAGGGCCAGCACTGAAAAAACCCCATTCCAAAGGAGGAGACGTGGCAGCCTGATTTCATCTGGTTCGGACAGCTGTTTTCCCAGGGCTCCTTGCAGGGCTAGCTTTTTTTCTACGCTGGGGTGACTGAGCTGACTAGGTTGCAAGCAGGTCAGGCAGCAGTGTTGCACACAAACAGGGCAGAGTTTGATTTTTTTGTGTAGTCGTGGCTGAGTGGTTAAGGCGATGGACTTGAAATCCATTGGGGTTTCCCCGTGCAGGTTCGAACCCTGCCGACTACGGGGGTGGTTCAGCGAGTTACTTAAGCTTTCTGTCATGATAATTGTGCTTTCTAAGGCCTCTGTCCTTCGCTCTGTCTGCCACAATTGCTTGTGGCTTTCATCCCGTAGCGGTTGTAGCAAATTCGTTTCTTCTGGGCAGCTTGTGGGAAAACTGCTGTGCTATAAAACGTAAGAAGCTTTCACTGCGCAAGAGCCCGGATAGCTCAGTCGGTAGAGCATCAGACTTTTAATCTGAGGGTCCAGGGTTCAAGTCCCTGTTCGGGCGTAGGGTCTTCTTCTTGTTGGCGGCGTCAGCATGCTATCATGTCAGTCCATCACTGCTGCTGACTATCTACAAGAGTGGCGTTCCGCCCTGCTCCTGTGGACCTGCGCATCTCCCTTGTTTGGCACACCTGATTCTGATGGTCAGCTCATTAGGAAATAACGCTCATGAAGTGAACTGAGTGAGTAGAGTAAGACAGACCTACGAAATGTGCAGTGCCGTGGTTTCCCAGGGCCAGCACTGAAAAAACCCCATTCCAAAGGAGGAGACGTGGCAGCCTGATTTCATCTGGTTCGGACAGCTGTTTTTTCTGCTTGCAGGGCTAGCTTGCAATCTACGCTGGGTGACTGAGCTGACTAGGTTGCAAGCAGGTCAGGCAGCAGTGTTGCACACAAACAGGGCAGAGTTTGATTTTTTTTGTGTAGTGTTGGACGAGTGGTTGGGGCGATGGACTAGAAATCCATTGGGGTCTCCCCGCGCAGGCTCGAATCCTGCCGACTACGCTGTTCGCTGAAGAACGTGAGGAAAAGTGTCCGTGCGTTTTTCTTTCACGTCCCTCGTACAGATTTGCGAAATGTGCAGTCCGTCTTCAATGGACAAAGACGCCGCTGGCTCTTTTTGTATTCGGGCTGCAGGGGTCACCACGGTGGAGCCAGTGGCACGCCGTGATCGTATAGTGGTTAGTACTCTGCGTTGTGGCCGCAGCAACCCCGGTTCGAATCCGGGTCACGGCATCCCTATGCTGTTGAGCAGCAGGGACTGAGCAACACGTTTTGCCACCTCATCCTTCAGCTTGATTTTTTTCTGAAGCTTGGCCTGTGCTGACCGCCACCAGAAAAGGGAGCAGGCGGGCCCCAGGTGGGTGTAGTCGTGGCCGAGAGGTTAAGGCGATGGACTTGAAATCCATTGGGGGTTTCCCCGCGCAGGTTCAAACCCTGCCGACTACGGGGGTGGTTTGGCGATTTACTTTGGCTTTCTGTCATGATAATTGTGCTTTCTATGGCCTCTGTCCTTCGCTCTCTCTGCCACAATTGCTTGTGGCTTTCATCCCGTAGCGGTTGTAGCAGAATCAGGTGGCAAAAACAAGGGAGATGCGCAGGTCCACAGTGATCATGGCGGAACGCCCTCTTGTAGATAGTCAGCAGCAGTGATGGACTGACATGATATGCATGCTGACGCCGACCAACAAGAAGACTACCCTCGCCCGAACCAGGGACTTGAACCCGTGGACCCTCAGATTAAAAGTCTGATGCTCTACCGACGGAGCTGATCCGGGCTCATGCGCAGTGAAAGCTTCTTCCTCATTTATCGTGCACAGCAGTTTTCCCACAAGCTGCCCATAAGAACGAATTTGTCTACAACTTGCTACGGGATAGAAAGCACAACATTGTGGCACGAGAGAGCGACAGGCTATTCGGCATCTGTAGAAAGCGTCTAATTATCTGACAGAGAGCTAAAGATACTCGTTCCTCACGTAACCACTCCCCTTAGTCGGCTAGGGTCGAACTGCGTTCGGGAAACCCCAATGGATTTTCGAGTCATCGCCTTAACCTCTCGGGCATACGACTAGCCCCACCTGGGTGCCCGCCTGCTACCAACCACGTTCTGGTGGCGAACCACACGTAGGGTAACAACCAAGATCTACCACGAAAAAAATCCACTTACCCTGACATCTACTCTAGGTGGCACATAAGGGTTTTTGCTCACCTCCTGTTGCCTCAACAGCATAGGGATGCCGTGGACCCGGATTCAAACCGGGGTTTGCTGCAGCCACAAACGTAGAGTTACTACCACTATACATCACTGCGTGCCACTGTCGTTCAACCTTGGTGGCGGGACCTCACTGCAGCCCGAATACAAAAAGTCGGCCAGCGGCGTCTTTGTCACTTGAAGAGGACTGCACGTTTTAGCAAATCTGTATAGGACGTGAAAGAAAAACACACGGACACTTTTCCCTCACGTCCTCAGCGTATTCCAGGATTCGAACCTGCCCGGGGACCCAATGGATTTCTAGTCCTCGACTTAACCTCGGCCACAACAGCACTTGGTGCTCCCTGTTTGCTCTGGTTGTGTGCACACACTGGCTTGCCTGACCTGCTTGGCAAACATAAGTCAGCTCAGTCTCACCGCGGCTGCTGTAGGAGACTTGCAAAGCTAGCCTCTGACAAGCGAGAAAACGCCTGTCCGAAACCAGATGAAATCAAGCTGCCACGTCTCCTCCTTTGGAATTGTTTTGTTCAGTGCGTCGCTGGGCAACCACGGCACTGCACATTTCGTAGGTCTGTCTTATTCTACTCACTCAGTTTCACTTCATGAGCCTCCCTAACGAGCCGACAGAAATCATGACAGAAAGCCAAAGTAACTTGCCGAACCACCTCAGAAGCTCCTGCAGGGTTCAACCTGCAAGTGGGAAACCCCAAATGGATTTCTAGTCCATTGCCTTAACCACCCTTATGACAGCCTCATTTTCACCCACAGGAAGAGCTTCTTTTTTGTGTTTGTATGTTTGTGTTTGTTGTTTACGCTTTTGTATGTTTGTGCCAGAATGTTTGTATGTTTGTGTTTGTTGTTTACATTTGTATGTTTGTTTGTACAGTATGTTTGTGTTTCTTTGTATTTTTTTTGTGTAAGTGTTTGTTTTTTTGCGTGTATGTTTGTGTTTGTGACCTGGTTTGTTTTATGTATGTTTGTGTACTTGTTTGAGCTTGGGGCTGTATATTTGTGTTTGTTTTGTAATATTTTAGTTTGTTATGTTTGTATGTTTGCATTTGTATGTTTGTGTTTGTTGTTTGCATTTTGTATGTTTGTTTGTACAGTATGCTTATATTTTGTATGTTTGTGTTTGTGTCCTAGTTTTTTTGTTTTGTTTCCTAGCGCGCTTATGTACTTGTTTTGAGTTTTGGGGGGGTGTATTTTTGTGTTTGTTTGTAAGTTTTTGTTTGTATGTTTGTTTGTACAGTATGTTTTGCATTTGTATTTTTGTGTCTGTTGTTTTTATGTTTGTATGTTTGCTTTTTGTACATTATGTTTGTGTTTTTGTATGTTTGTTTGTACAGTATGTTTGTTTTTGTTGTTTGTTTGTGTAGAGTATTTGTTTTTATGTGTATGTTTTGTGTTTTTGACCTAGTTTGTTTGTTTGCATGTTTGTGTACTTGATTTCGTTTGGGTGTATATTTGTGTTTGTTTGTAAGTTTTAGTCTGTATGTTCATGTTTGTTTGTATGTTCATGTTCTTTGTGTTTATTGCTTGTGTGTGTGTGTGTTTGTGGTGATTGTATGTTTGCGATTTGTGTACTTTGTTTGCATTTGCAGTGTATGTTTGTGTTGAGGCTTGAAAATCGAGGTGTGAATAAAAATAATGTTTTATTATAACTTGAATAAACTAAATTAACTACAAATTAAAACAACATTTCCTTTCTTTATATTCATAGACTGATAAGCTTGTTAAAAACAATAAATCGTCCCGTGGCAGCTGTTGATAGTACCCTCCATCTTGAAAGATAAATAGCTTATTATTCATCTTCAAGAATCCTTTACCTAACAATCGGTCAGATGCACCCTATGTAAATTCTTCAGATGTTGTCATTAAAAAGGTTCAACAGGACACACATCCTCTGACTGGTCAGTGAACTCTTTGGCTAAACGCTTTTGAGGCAAATCCCACCTGATTATGTGGTGTTCCAGGATGTGTTCAGCAAGCAGGCCAGCCACCCACTTACCACCCCTCACAGGCCATGGGATCTGTGCCATCGACCTGCTGCCTGATGCTAAACTCCCTAAGGGTCGAATCTATCCACTATCCATCCCGGAGCAGCAAGGCTATGGAGGATTACATCAAGGAGGCCCCTCAAGCAAGGATTCATCCAACCATCCAGCTCAACCGACTGCCTCCGCTTCTTCTTCATGGGCAAGAAGGACGGGGCTTGAGCCCTGCATTGATTATAGAGCAGTGGGCATAGCAGCCAGCACTGAGACTGGGACTATTAACCGCAATAATGGATACACATCACGGAGAAGCTCACGGCTTTGCAAAGGCAAATGGATCGATTTGGAGACCAGAATGGACTAAGAGAGTAGTCGGTAAATTGGAATGCTGCTAACTCACCCCAAGACCAAAACAATCCCAATCTTTCTGCTTCGGCCTCCCCTAAACAGCACTGGCCTCAGCCCAAGGGCCGCCTGTGGAAACAACAAACTCCCCCAGGAGAGCACTAGCGTGAGACGCTCTTGCGTCCTCCCCCCAACTTACACAGACACTCTGCTGATTGTTGACGGTCTGGGACCTGATAAAGGCTGTCTCCATGGCAACTTGCGGTCTATCGCGATGTACAATCTCCCAGACGGAGGTCAACTAGATTTGATGCCAGTAAGTAGCGACTCTCCAGGCCTACACATACAAGAAACTTTTGACATACATATACACACACACACAGCACACACACACACACACAAACACACAGACACACGCTTGAACATAATATAAAGATATGCCATATCATGTGTACAGTTACAATTCACAACCATGATACTGTGTGCCCGACCTCTCACTTTTAAAACCTGTCTTTCCTATGTCCTCAGACTATCCCCCCGACGATCTCCGGTGACATACCCTAAGCTGACTCTCTCCGTGTGGTTGATCTCTCCAGAGCTCGGTGAGAGGTATCCTTCTCAACAACGTCAACAACACCTTGTCCACATTACCAAAATTGTAAATAAAACTGTTGCACTTTCACTAAACTCTCAGTCTCCATAGTGTTTGTGACAAGAATAAACGCTAGGCTAGAAGTTAAGAGTTGACAAAAAGAAGTCCCGATATAAAGGGAAGTTATATTTCAAGCCCGGCTTTGTTGTTGCTGGAGTGTGCTGACTCCCCACATGGAAGGAATAGTTTGGGGCGTCTCTCTCCCCCCAATCTGAAGGGGGAGCTGTCTGTTTTCGCGTCCATCGCACAGTAGCTGATTGGCGGGTCTGTTTAAAAATATCTCCTGCCCATTTGGTTCCCATAGGGCTTTGCTCTGGGCTGCATGTCTCTGCTTTGCTCTGGGCCTCCAGGGCTGGTGGCAGCACCATCCTACCACCTACTCTTTTTTTGCATTGCACATAGTTTTACACTTTACCTGTATGCTGCACTACACTTTTTGATTATGTTTTCTCTTGCTTCTCAATTAACTGACTTCGTCCTTTCCTTGACTTCAACCTTACTGATTTCCTTGTAACAATTTCACTGTTACTCTATTATTTTTTGGATTTACATTAACCATCTGTGTGTCTTTCCCTATGTCATGCTACTGTGAGCCAGGTGTCGGACATAGACTACTAAATTAAGCGTGAATAACTAAAAAAATTTTTTGTTTAATGTTGTAAAAGTTTAGTATGGTTGTACGTCTATTTTCACTGATAACACGTCTAACGACAAAGGAAAATCAAAGAGAAATACTGATTTTATTATGCAGTATACATTTGCTTTCATTCAGTAAAATTATTGTATGCACATACGTGTGTTTTATACTGATAATATGAGAATTCAGAATCAGAAGAAGAGCTTTATTGCCAAGTATGCTTTGTGCATACAAGAATTTTGTTTAGGCTTCCACGTACACAGATGACAACACACAGTAAAAAAAACAACCTGTGTTGCAAATAAATAAAGGTATAAACAATTGTGCGATGAAATGATTAATGGAATACGTTTGAGTAAGATGCAACGGATGTACTAGGATGGAGGGGTAACAAATAAATATAAGGATATTGCCAACATTTTTTTAATTGCATAAATGGGGTAACATTAAACTTTTTTCATGAGGTAGATTGCCTGGGGTAAGAAACTGTTCTTGTGACCTGACTGTCAGTGTATTTGCAAAGCCTCGGAAGCGCCCTATGCAAGATGGCAAAAATTCAAAGATGGGGGTAACTTGGATGTGCTGAATCCGCGTGATTTTTCTGAGGCCGCTTATCACTCTGGAGATGTTATACAGTTCTTGAAGGGTAACCAGGGGAGTACCAGTAATTCCTTTCAGCAGTCCGAACCATTCTCTGTAGTCTTCTGATGGCTGATTTTGTAGCTGAACCAAACAAAGCCACGTAATTGAAGAGTGCACAGTAACAGCAGTCAATGACAGCTGAGTAGAACTGTTTCTGCAGCTCCTGATCTAGAGCATTGGTTAAACTTCCTCGCTGGCGAAGGAAGTACAACCTCTTGTTGGGCCTTTTTCACGAATGGAGTCGAGTCATGTGATTGTCCCACTTTCAGGTCCTGAGAGATGCGCATGGTATCCCAGTGAATCTGAATGACTCCACTGCAGAGCTCACAGTGCTGTACATGTAATGCAGGGTAGAGCGGGGGGAGTGCAGGGGGGTTGGGACAGGGTTCTTCTGATAGTCCACGATCATCTACCACTTAGTTTTGAGAGGTGTTTTCTCAGCTCCAGGATTGTTTAAGACTTGCACCAGACAGTTCCAGCCTCGCTCTAATCCTCTTGCGTCCTTGTAAGCAGGACTCATACTGTCATCCTGAATGAGGCAGATGAGACATGTTGTGTCATCTGCAAACTTCAGGAGCCTTGACAACCTAAGTGGTGGTTCTTTAAAGTGCAGTCGTTGGTGTACAGCGGGAAGAGTAGTGGGGGACTGGTGAGGAGAACACATACCCCTGAGGTGGGCACCCGCAGCCTGTTGGTGTAAGTCGGCTGTTTGACATGAATTTCCCCAATCCTCACTAGCTGCTTCGCCTATCTGGTCAGAAAGCTGGTGATCTCACTGACAGATAGAGATAGGAACAGAGAGCTGGGTCAGCTTTGCCGTCTGGAAGGGCTGTTGGGATGATGTTGTGTTGAAAGCCGAACTAAAGTCCACAAAATGGATTCTCACATAAGTCCCTGTTTTGTCCAGATATGTTGCAGGATGAAGTGCAATCCCATGTTGAATTGCAATCATCCACGGCAACCTGTTTGCTCGGTACGCAAACTGCAGGGGGTCCCGTAGGTAGGTCCAGTGATGTCTTTCAGATAAGCCCAGAACCCAGTTTTTTCAACGACTCTTCATGACGACGATGTTAGAGCCATGGGGTCTGTAGTCATTAAGTCCTGTTATCTTGGTGATGCTTTGGGAATGGGGAATGCATGGTGGAGCGTTTGAAGCAGGAAGGGCACTTCACACAACTCCAGAGATCTGTTTGAGATCTGTGAAAAGATGGGGGCCAGCTGGTCAGCACAGGTTTGTTCAAACAGGCTGGTGTAACGCCATCTGGGCCTGGTGCGTTCTTCTTTTTTGTTCTCTTCCTGAAGACCTGGTTGCACATCATCTTTCACAGATTTGAAGAGCAGGAGTTGTGGAGAGGGGGATTGTCAGGAGTGTTAAAGGTCGTGGAGAGAGATGGTCCAGAATTGGTGTTGAAAGCCGAACTAAAGTCCACAAAAAGGATCCTCACATAAGTCCCTGTTTTGTCCAGATGTTGCAGGATGAAGTGAAATCCCCTGTTGATTACATCATCCAAGGACCTGTTTGCTCGGTAAGCAAACTGCAGGGGTCCAGTAAGGTCCGAGTGATGTCTTTCAGATAAGCCCGAACCAGTTTTTTTCAAACGACTTCATTACGAACGGATGTTAGAGTTCATGGTCATGTAGTCATTAAGTCCGGTAATCTTGGGTTTCTTTGGAATGGGGATGATGGTGGGAGCGTTTGAAGCAGGAAGGCACTTCAAAAAACACAACTCCAGAGATCTGTTGAAGATCTGTGAAAAGATGGGGGCCAGCTGGTAAGCACAGGTTTCACAAACAGGCTGGTGGTAACCGCCATCTGGGCCTGGTGCTTTTCTTCGTTTGTTCTTTCTTCCTGAAGACCTGGTGCACTTCATCTTCACAGATTTGAGAGCATGGAGTTGTGGAGAGGGGGATTGCAGGAGGTGTTAAAGGTCGTGTAGAGAGATGGTCAGAATGGGTGTTGGGGGTTTCAAATCTACAATAAAACTCATTCAGGTCGTTAGCAAGTCATCGATTAGCCTCAGTGCAGGGGGATGGTGTCTTGTAGTTAATGATGGCTCTCAGTCCTCTCCACACTGAAGTTAGTTAGTAGTTAGAAGTAAACTGGTCTTCCAACTTTTTAGCGTAGGTCTTTTTAGCCACTCTAATCTCTTTGTTCAGTGTGTTCCTGGCCTGATTGTACAAGACTCTGTCCCCATTTCTGTAGGCATCCTCTTTGGCCTGACGGAGATGTCTGAGTTTTGCTGTAAACCATGGCTTATCATTGTTGAATGTTAAATAAGTCCTGGTAGGAATGCATATATCCTCACAAAAACTATATAAGATGTCACAGTCTCTTTGAGTTCGTCCAGATCAGTGGTAGCAGCTTCAAAAAACACTCCAATCTGTGAGGTCAAAAACAAGCTTGTAAATCCTGCTCCGTTTCACTGGTCCATCTCTTCACAGTCCTCACAACAGGTTTAGCAGATTTAAGTTTCTGCTTGTAGTCGGTATAAGATGAACCAGACAGTGATCAGACAGCCCCAAAGCTGCTCGTGGAACAGAGTGATATGCATCCTTCATTGTGGTGTAACTGTGATCCAAGATGTTACTGTCTCTGGTGGGACATGTAACATGCTGTCTGTATTTTGGCAGTTCACAGGAGAGATTCCCTTTATAGACCCCAAGAATGATTAAAACAGAGTCTGGGTGTTGCTGTTCTGTCTCCGTGATCTGATCAGCGAGTTTCTGTAAAGCCAGGCTTACGTGCGCTTGCAGAGGAATGTAAACACTCACCAGAATAAACGAGTGAAACTCCCGCGGCGAATAGAACGGCTTGCAGTTGACAAAGAGCACTTCTAGATCTGAGCAGCACATCTTCTTTTTAACACAGTTACATCGGTACACCACCGTTCATTGATGTAAAAGCATGTCCCACCGCCGCACGATTACCCTGTTGATTCTGCATCGCGATCTGCTTTAAACAGCTGAAAGTCTGGTAGATGGAGCGGGTTGTCCGGTATGGCGTCATTCAGCCAGGTTTCCGTGAAACACAGAGCAGCAGAGTGTGAGAAATCCTTATTTGTCTGAAAGAGCAGAAGGAGTTCGTCCGTTTTGTTGGGTAGAGAGTGGAGATTTGCCGGATGGATGATAGGCAAGGAAGAACTTCCTGAGCCTGACAAGCGCTCCCGCTCGCTTTCCCTGTGTGCACGTCCTGTAGCATTTGATCAGCACCGCTGCTCCTCCGATAACAACGTTCAGTAAAATGTCTGAATAATTGAAATCAGGTAAAAGATCTTGTGGTGTGTTCTGCCGAATGTTCAGCAGTTCTTCCCTGGTGAAACTGATCGTGTTTGTTAAACAAAAAACAGGAAAAACGAACAAAAACAGTACAAACACTGGAGAGCCAAGCACTGAAGCAGCCGTGTGCGGCGCCATTGAGAGCTAATGGGCATGCTAGAAGTTAAGATTGACAAAAATAAAAGACTGATTAAAGGAATTAGACTACTAAATTAAGTGTGAATAACTAAACTAAAATAAAACAAACCAAACAGCAGTTTTTCCTGTGGCTTACAGGTGATTGTTTAGAAAAACTTGTATAGGCTATCCTAATTTTAAAGTAAAAAATGCCGGTCTAATGTTAAAAAAAGATAGAATGTTTTCATCAATTGAGAAATGATGTTGATTTATTAAAAACATTACTTTAATTCTTTTAACGTACATTTAAATCTATGTTTGCGGCCTCCAGTGTTAGGGGCGGTTAGTGGGTGTGGTTTGACCGGAGCACTCCTGAGCTCATTCTGAGTTTGTCAGCAGCGTGTGAGGTTGATGTGATGGAAAACAATGTAAGCTTTGCGGGGATCTTTTTTCTTTTGTTTAACTTTTTCTACCATCGTGTCAAAACACTAGCTATTTAAAATCGTAGCTAATGGTAGAGTTCAACATAGATTTTGACAAGTATCTTATGCTGGTGTTTTAACGACCATGTCTGATGCATTTTCTTTTAGATCACCGTAAATATGCTGTTCTTTTTCTTTTGTTTAAATTTTCTACCATTGTGACAAAACAGCTAACTTTTCTAAATTGTAATGATAGACTACAACATAGATTTTGACAAGTATCTTCTTCTGATACCTTTTTGTTTAGATCAAGGTAAGATAAAGATCCGGTCAAATTTTAGCAAAACGCCTAAAAAAAGACATACCCAAAGTAAATTGCACATTGTTCTTGAACCATTTGGAGTATATGCATGGTTTTGGTATATTTTGAAAGGTGACACTCTAAGGTTTTTCTCCTAAATAGTCAGAATCACTGTAAGACTTACTGATATTGAGTAATATAATTGGAACACAGTAAAAAGGGGGAAAAAAACACTTCCGCCTACATTTTATTTATAAATAGATGCCTGCAGATGACTATTGTTGGGAGCTATTAGCTGGAAAACACAATGGGATCAAAGCATGAAGCCTTACCAAGCAAAATTTACCAATTTTTTAACAGTACCCTTAGAAAATTTGTGTATTACACATTGTTTATATAAGTTTATGTCTAGGCGCTCCCCCAAAAAAGGCCACTTGGAGACTCCAAATAGCCCTTTGTAACCATTGACACATAAAAGGCAGTAATTTTTGAATGCTTCAACTTACAGTCATAATTTTGGTCTCTAATGAAAGGTTACACTCAGGGCTATTCTATTCCTTATCCAGATTCACTGTCAATCATTTTTGTTTTTTCAATTCTTGACACTAAACTTTGTGCAAATAAAGAGACAAAACAAGTGCTATGTTTTTATTTTATATATATATAAATAAATAAATAATTATATATATATATATATATATATATATATATTTTTTTTTTTTTTTTTTATTAAAACACACTAAATTACACTATATAACTATTTACAAAAAAAAATAGTAGTTATAAAAAAATAAGTTACAGGTTATTGGCAACATGCCACTCATTATAACAATCACGACTTGGCAAAAAGCACAAAGGCACATCACAAGAAGAGCACTTCACAGGTGTCTTTGCATGGCAATGTCTGCACCTCAGACGACCTGTGGTGCGGTCTCCACTTATATGTACAGGCTTGTGATGTGCTCTGTGTGGAGTGGGCGATGGAGCAGCTCTTCAACAAGAGTCTCTCTGAATGCCTTCTGGTGCATTGGTACCTGTCCTTTACCTTTAGTGATAACCTTGTAAAGAAGGAAGGCATTCACAATGGCAATGTCCATGAAGTACCACTTCTGGGTATTGTGGATGACTTTGTAATAGCTGATCAGGGCATCAGAGAGGTCCACTCCACCCATGCACCTGTATGGACAGAACAAAACAACATTGAGCCACATTTTATTTATTTTCAAATAGAATAAAAGATGGTTGATTATATAACACCTACCGGTTGTACTCTTTCACTGCTGGTGGAACAGAGATGTCCCACAACACCCAATGCCCATCCTCATCTTTGACTCTCCTCTGAATGGTATCCCCAGTATGGGCTGTGTGGATTGTTGAACATAAACACATCTCTTGTGTCTCTCCACTGGCTCCCGGTCTTCATCTGATTCAGTGTCAGGTGATTGTCTGTGATAAAAAATAAAATAAATAATTTTACAAAACATTTACATCTTTTCTGTATTCTACTTTTTCCCCCATGCTCACACATAAATAAACAGAAACATGCAATCAAACAATTAGACATTTACACCGGTGCATGAGTATACATGCACACACACACACACACACACACACTCACACACACACACAAACAAACAAACAAAGGCATGGATACATGCTCACACAAAAACACGGTCGAAGGCATGACGCATCTCCAAACGCACCCACAAACAAAGGGATGAATACACGCGCTAACCAAAACACCGTCGAAAGCGTGACGTTTCAAACACACACACACACAAAGGCATGGATACATGCTCACACAAAAACACGGTCGAAGGCATGACGCATCTCCAAACGCACCCACAAACAAAGGGATGAATACACGCGCTAACCAAAACATGGTCGAAAGCGTGACGCCTCAAACAAACAAACACAGGCGTGGATACATGCGCGCAGCAAAACCAAACTTTTGTATGAGCGAATAAATGAACCAACACACGGACACGGTCTCACCACATACCTCAGTACATACAGTAAATGTTATCAAATATTAATGAAACCACTTACTTGTCGAGAGTGACGTCCTCCCCGTCCAAAAACAGATCCTCCTCTATGGAGTCAACAGATGAGACGTGCGCTCTTCGTCACTAATGTCATCTTCCGACTCATCACTGTCACGCCGAGTGCATTGTTCCACAACTTCTTCGAGTGAAAAGTTTGTCTTCGTCGTTCTCTTCGCCATTTCTCTCTTCGTCAAACTTTCTCCAAGCTCAAAACTCCCTGAGAACGGTCCACTATATGAGTGACTTATGCACCCGCCCCATGGCGCATGACGCACGAGCTCGTGTCTCACTTTGCGCACGGAGCTATGTGTTGATAGTTTTGATCCCCCCGACTAAAAATGCATATTAATCTTTTCAGAATTTCATTGGCTATCAGAAACGACCGTCATTTCCAAACTCTGATGCAATAGGCTCGATCTATTGTCCATCAAAGAGAGGCTGACCAGTCCATTGAAGGTGAAGCTTATTGGCTATAACTGGCCATAAACACCTCATAGAAGCAGCTATTGGCTCAAGAGAGGTGTCTATCAAAAGGGCAGAGTTCAGCGGCCATTTTAAGACCATTGTTTTCGTGATCTCTGCAGGCAAACACAAGTTACACGTGAGGAAACACAGATGTATTGATTGCTCTATCGGCTAATCTGAGATGATACTACTTCAGTCTGTGGATGTTTATCAACATATACATTTGCTATGGACTAAAATATTTCACTGAATTGGATAGTAGTCTGGACCCTTTCCAGTGTAACTACACCGTTTTTTTTGGAATGTAATGGATTTTTGGACAAACTAAAGGCATTATAGGTGAGTTTCCTCAGTTCTATTCTTGTTTTTTCGGTTGTTTCTGGTCAGACAAAGACACTGATTGTACCTGCTGTGTTAATGGTTTCTTAAAATAGTTAGTATCATTCGAATCGCAAGAATCTCAGCTTTCCAAAAATATATAACACGTTTCACTTTTTTTTTTTTTTTTTTGGTGTTTCACGAAGTTAACCATCAAAGCACTGCGTGTCCCGCGGGCGGTACGCTGGAATTTTAACAGGATAAGTCAACATTTTTTTTTTTTTAACGGTAACAAACTCTAACTTTTAAAAATTTTAACACTGAAAAACTACCATATTGTTTAACAAACATATCTGGAAGGATACTTTTTTGTTTTAAAATATAGTAAGACAAGTCACCATTTTTTATTTTACTTTCTAACTAGTAACAAACTCTAAATAGTTTTTAAATTGCGATATTACAAGATTTTGCCTGCCACATGCTGTTTAACAAACGTATCTGGAAGGACACTTTTTTGTTTTAGATCAGGGTAAGATACCAATACTTCAAACCTCTGTATTTTTCCTTTTCTTTTCTAACTGGTAACAAACTCTAACTTTTAAATTGTAATGTTACACGATTTTGACTGTCATGTACTGTTTAACAAACGTATCTGATACTTTTTTGTTTGTTTGTTTTAGATAGATAATCAGTACCCTACTTTTCTTTTTATTTAACTTGTTACAAACTCTAACTAGTTTTTAAATTGTTTTAACAACACTTAAATAAATACCTTCACCCATTTTTTACTCTTTTCTGGGAAAAAAACAGTCATTACATTGTTTCTATTTCGTGTATGTTTTAATGTTTTTCTTGAAATGCGTTGTGTATGTAAAAACTTTAATAAAAACTTCCCTTATCCCGTTTAATCATCATACCACGTTTCACATTTAAAAGTTTAAAGCACATAGTTTTTGAACAGTTTTCAATGGCCCACACAAAAAACACATTTCCAAACAATTGAATTTTCATGATCCTCATCAATCAAAGTTTTTGACACAAAGCATACTGTACACTCTCTTTGCGATGATGCAGTTCTTCCTCGTCATGATGTTTATTCTTGGCATGCATTTAAAAAGGCCTCGTTAGCTTAAACTTCTGATAAATTATAAAAAAAATTGACAGCAGACACACACATGTAAAGCTTGTGTATAGAAAGATGCAGGGGCGCCACTAGCAATTTTGGGACCTATGAAAGAAAATGAGGTTGGGCCCCCTACCGCACCAAACATACAAGCCAACCTAGTTATCCAAAATCTTTGCCTGCAATTAAATAATACTGACCTATTACTTTTGCTATTGCTTTTGACCACTAGCTATCAGTATTTAGTCAGAGACCTTCCCATAGTCATGGGAATATATTTTATCTGGGGGTGGGGCTTGACGTTGTAGGGCGCGGCTGCGGTGGGGGATTTTAAACAAAATCCTAGTATTAAAAAGCCCAATCACTTATAGAAGTGAACATACAAATTAATGGAGACAGTGTTATATATAAAAATGAATACATATTTGTGCTTTTGTGATTTTAGCTCAATAATATTTTTTTTCTTTAATATTCGTGTTATTTTAAGGGGATTTTACTGAAAATTGACCTCTAAATTATGCACCATTTATCTTCTGCAATATCAGGGTGTAACCTCTAGATGGCTGTAAAGCCCTATATATAAATACATATAAACCGTTTGCTGCAGAATGAAAACTTAAGACATAAAGCATGTTACTTGTATCAGGTTATTCATTGATATATTTTCAGACATTATTAAAGACTACATTTAGTAAAAGTTGAAATTTAAATGTTGATTTGAAGTGTCAGTTATTATTAAATCTGGACAGAGAAAGCATTTTGTTAGGCTTCTCATACTAGCTACAGTTCAGTTATGTGATCAGTTACACAAAAGTCATCAGAATAAATATTGGCTCAGTGTGAATATTTTAAAACATAGAATTGTGTGTTAACATACCATGAACAGAGATGTTCTGTGGTCGAGATGTGTATCCTATTTGAAAAAATCTGCATCGCAATCAGCAACTGGTAAATTGAGGGGGGTAATTTTGTCAGAAATGCAGAGATAAGCCGTAAATTTTGTTTTATTTGTAGATATTTTGTAGAAATTTTGTATCTCTTTGGTAGATACATTTATAATTTCTGTTGCATTACTTATAGTATTGTTACTGCTAATAAAACAGATCTCTGGGGCCCCAAAAGTGCGTGGGCCCTTAGAATCATCCAACTCCCCCCAGTCCCCCCAGACACCCGGTGGAACCCGTGGAAAGATGACACTTTCACGCCAGCTGTCAAAAACACCATAGCACCAACACCAAGTTCACATAAAATTGTTTATGTCTGTGAATGTAAACCACTGCATGTGTATAAGTAAATTAGATCTGTGTTTCTTGAACATAATGAGAAAATACTACTAACACAACTCAACCAGGCCTCGCCCCCTTTTATTTATTTGTATGCCTTGGACTACCTTTGGAGTTATTCTGACTTTATTGAATCACTCAGGTGTTGTTATAATGCCCTGTGACCTTCTTTTGTTGTCAGACCACAAAAAAGAAATAAAGTCCTGCTCGCATACAATTGACCATACAATTGCAGTGAACAGCTACTACCTTCAAGCTTTAAAAAAAGATGCAAAAGTATCACAGAAGAAGCAGTGCTCTGAGCCCCCCACCATGTCTCCAGACACACCTATTTCACGTCTCATAGTCTACACTAATGGGCTGGTGAGCAGAATCAGATGTGTTAGATGAGGAAAACATACAAAGTGTGCAGCAATAAGGGTCTCCAGGTCTGCTTTGGGAAACACTGAATTAGAGAACACACACTGTTCTATGATCTTACCACACGTCATGTCACTCTTTCCGGGTCCAAGCCCTTTTTTACAATCCCGATTCCAGAAGAGTTGGGACGTTTTGTGAAATGCCATAAAATCAAGAATATGTTATTTGTAAATTTTCTTTGTACTTAAGTTAATTAAATAAAGGTTAAAGAAAAGAATTCCAATGTTTTCACTGGCCAACTTAATTTTATTTTGTAAATATAAACAAATTTTGATGGCTGCAACACACTCTAAAACACTTGGGACAGAGGAACGTTTACCACTGTGTCACATCAACTTTCCTTTTAATTACAATGTTTAATTATTTGAGAATTGAGAGAACTAATTGTTAAAGTTTTGCAATCAAAATGTTTGCCCAGTTTTGCTTGTTACAAGACTTCAGATGCTCAACAGTCTGTGATCGTTGTTGTCTGATTCAACTTTTCATGACTGGTCATTCGTTTTCAACAGGAGACAGATCTGGACTGATCAAGTGGTTCTCAATTCCAGTCCTCACGCCCCCTGCTCTGCACATCTTGTATGTCTCTCTTTGTAAACATACAAAATGTGCAGAGCATGGGGCGCGAGGACTGGAATTGAGAACCACTGGTCTACAGAACCACGGTGTTGTAGCACAGTGGTTCCCAATCCTGATCCTGGAGAACCCCCAACACTGCACATTTTAGATGTCTCCCTATTCAAATACACCTGATTCAACTCATTAGTGAAGACTCCAAGACAGGGATCTTCAACCCTGCTCTTGGTGAGCTACCATCCTGCAGACTTCAGTTCCAACCCTGCTCCAACACACCTGTCTGTAAGTATCAAGTAGCCCTGAACACCTTGATTAGCTGGTTCAGGTGTGTTTGATTTGGGTTGGAGCTGAAATCTGCAGGACAGTAGCTCTCTTGAAGCAGGGTTGGAGAATGTGTGTGGAAATGTGTGTGTCAGATAAGAGAGACACCAAAAACATGCAGTGTTGGGAGTTCTCCAGGACCAGGATTGGGAACCACTGTTGTAGAAACAAGCTGAAATGTGGACTCATCTGAGCACAGCACACATTTAGGCCCTGTCCCAAATGGAGCACTTCATGTGGACTTTCGGTCTGGTGGACATAAATTGTCCCATTCAGCATTTTAACGCTCTGAAGTGTGCTCAGCAGCGCCTCCTTTGTACCCTTGAAGCGGTCGCATTATGATTCATTAAATAAATAGAACCGAATGTCAGGGTTTTACTGAGTCATATGTAAACCTAGTATTTATATTTAAACCTGTAAATTCATCTGAAACTCACGCACATGTTTATTATGTGTTAAAATGGTAATCTTAGTTCAAATGGAACATTATGTATTATTACAACTGTATACATTATTTCAATAAGCATGTATATATTGTCTAATGCCCAGGTGGCATAAGCAAAAGCAGGCTGTGTAGTTGACATGGAGATAATATTTGGCAAAAGAAAAGAAACCTGTTCTCGATGCTAAATATTATAATATTTGTATAAGATATTTGTGATATTTATCTAATAAAGGGACTGATGAGATGACCTTTCAGTTTATTCGGCTCCGTATATGATTTCTCTGCATGGCCAGCCATCTCGCAAACACAATGGAAAAACAACAACAACAACAATAGGCAGCATATTCCCCAAACCTGCAGCTCCTGTCAAAAAACAACCAGACCGTTATTTCCGGCGTGACGATCGAGTCTGTCCCAAAAATACATCTCAATGCGCCCTCGTGGACTCGCACCAAGGGCCCTATAGGTCTGCACTACATGACGTCACCGAAGTGTGGACTCTGAGATGGAGGAAGTCCACAAGTCCGGAGTGTGCCATTTGGGACAGGGCCTTACTATCCTGGCCCTGGTAATATTCTAATTTACTTTGTCAATACTGACACCTAGTGGTCACTTTAAGAACTGTCACTTCTATTGACACATCAGCCATAAGGGATTTTCAGAGCTCATGGTGCAGAGTATAGAGGTGCAACCACGTCTATCATTGTTGTTTTGCTCTTGAAAGGGCACAATCTGTAAATTCAAAAGGTTAATCTGTGTCGTAACATATGATTATGTGTATTTTGATAAGTTGTGCACATGTTTGAGAACTATTTACATGTGATATGCTAAATGTAACTTGAGGAACATAATTTAGATGCTAGATTGTTCATTCATCTCAACATTGCTATGTTCTAGGTTATGTAAAGGTGATTTATATGCATCTTACATTTGAGTGCATTTTTTATATTGTTTTTAGATATGTGAAGTGACTGTAACTTTGTAAAAGATAGCATTTCCTCAATATCATTGTTTATTTTTGTTACAGCTTCAAAAATTGGTTTTCTGTTTGACACTCATTTTCATCTACAACATTTACTGGGACTCTGTTTAGCTCACTGCAGTAGGCGAGCGAATTAATGTGAATTTGAATCTTCCGTGTTCATAAAAGAGTAGGCGAGAATTGCACTAATTCTCGCGAGATTTGGATGTAATGTAAAGACAGGAAAATGTTCTAAGAGAATTGCAGATGAGCACATCACAACATGAACAGACATCTGAGTGAGAGATGTGTTATGTAGAATTCACTGTCAACACTGCTTTAGATAAATGTAAGTTATGTAAACAAACAAATCTACATAAAATAATCATTATTATATCTTTTAAATCTTAACTTGTAGTTTATTTTAGTTATTATAATTTCAAACGGAGTTATTACAGCACTTTTCTGATTCTTGATTGCTGTTCATTTGATGCAGATCTTTTGTGGTGGAGCAGGTGACAGCGGCATTTGTGAAGAAAGGAAAACCTGAAATCAAAATATAAAGTAGGATAATTTTGTTACCTCTAATACAGAAATCAAATGACACTGTGCTGTTAAAATGACTGCTTTTGTTTTGTGTTTGTGCATCTTTGCAGGATCTGAATGTCTGCAGACTGCTGTGTGCACTGAGGATGGAGAAGTCCACAGCATCTTTCTGGAAATGGTCCAGTGTCATGGGTGAGACTCTCCATCACTGCATCTGCCCTTGTTTTCTCATCAGGACTGGATGCTGCTGTGGTCTCTTCATCCTCAGTGACCCCAGAGCCAGCGAGAGCATCTAAAGAAAGACCAAAAGACATTGAGGATGTGAATTTGGTCAAGTTTGTTCTGCTGGTTTCTGTTCATACAACATCAGTCAATGAAACCTGAGTTTCAGAAGCTTCTAAAGCATCATCAAATAAAGTCATGAAGAATCTGAAAGTCAGGCTCCACTGACTGATGCTATATGAACACAAACCAGCAGGAGAAACTTGACCAAAATCACCTTTTGTGTTGAGGAAAACACACACACACAAGGATTGAACAGCATGGAGGTGAGTAAATAATGACTGAGTTTGTGTTTAGATGAATTACACACTGCAAAGATTGATTCAGCAACCTTCTGCTGACCAGTCCAGTTCACTACACCACAAAAATGATGCTTTATCAAAAAATAGCATGCAATTTTAAATATGAAATTAAATTTAGCAATAAATAGAATGCTGACAACATGAGATATAAAGCGTTTTACTGTGTAAATGTTTTAGAGGTAGTGATGCACGTGGAGGTTACTCATTTATTCATGTCTCCTGCCAGTAAATAAAATATAGCCTAATTGTTTCATTAACTTGTGCATTCATTCATTACTTGACTGAATATTTAGATGTATTCATCTTGGCTGCATTTGTCTAGTGTGAAGTCATGCATAGCTATGGCATATGACAAAACAAATTACAATTTGTTTTACAAAAAATATATAATTACTGGTCACCATTTATCATTATTATTGTTGATAAGTGTTGGGGTGGGCTAGCAATGCTTTCTGAGGTAATTAATTTCTAAGTAGTAATACTTACATTTCGATTAGATTCAACAACTCTCACGCATTTGGCGTGAGACACACGCTTCCAGGCTCTGTCTCACGCTCTCACTCTGCTAATGTATGGAGCTCTCTAAATAAACCAGCACACAATACAGTTGCATGGGTTTAAGTTGGATAGACGACAGCTTCATTATACAGGTATTTGCATTAATTTTTGGTAAACATTACAGCATATTATGCATAGATTATTACGTTGATGACATTTACAGTATCATCTTTATTCTGTTTTTTCTTAACCCTCAGGTAAGCCTATTGCTAACTTACCATACAGCTTAACTATTTTTCAGCTAAATATGTGTTGTATATTTTAGTTCAATAATATTTATTTAATATTTTGAGGAGATCTTTTGGTGCTAAATACTATTTGTGCAATAATTATGGTCCATTAATGACTTAAAATATAATTTTTTAATATTTCTACTTCTATTACAATTAGTGTAGTATTTAGAGAAAGGGGTTTTAAATTCCTAAGCAAAGAGGCAAATTAGAGTAATTTTGTGGTCAGAAAAAAAAAAAAAAACTTTTTATTTGTAATGCCATGGTTTACCCATAGGTACCTGTATGGCTATTTACTAAATATATCTAGAATATTGCAGGTCATACCAGCTTAATTATTTTTAAGTTCTTCATTTGAATAAATATTTAGACACAATTAAACACTAGATTTTTAAATGAGAAATTTAACAAGTTAATAACTTACATCCTTTTATAATGATACTTTAGTTTAAAATGGTGCTAAAAAAGGCATTCAGCTGCATTCAATCGAAAAAAAAAATGTATTGCACACATCTAAATATTTGGGTTGAACTGTTCTGAAACAGTGTTGTTAATACAACTTAACCACTGATTTCTAGTTGTGTCCTCTTTTCACAACGAAACAGCATCTTCACAACATGGCGGTGGCAGCAACAATACTACAGCGAGAATCAAAGTTACACTTTCTTTGTGTGAACATTTGGGCAGCATTATGCAAATCTTCCCACACCATGACATAGACATGTGGGGGCGTGTTAGAATGAGCCGTTTTAGGAGGGCATGGACAAGTCTTAACTTTTATAAAGAATATCTCTTTGAGTTTGAGACTTTAGTCTTTGCAACTTTAGGGATCTTTTCTATTCACAAACAGCTTGTAACACTCCAAACAGAAAGGAAAACTTGAAATCGCATCATATGACCCCTTTAACTCTTTGTGTTCTTTTTTATATACATAATTTATGGAAAATTAATTCAGCATGAAAGCAGTCCTAAAGATGATGTGTTTCAGTGCATGTCAATGCAGATCTAATGTATCATCTAAGAGATATGTTGTTTATCAACAAACGTAAATATGTATTTATTTCTTCAGTGCCTATTTAAAAGATGGACTAAAGAAGCCAAAGGTTGCAAACATTAATTTTAGAAAACAATACAACATAGCCCTATAAATGTTTGGTTGTCCTCAGTGACACTTGGAGAAACAGACATGAAACTGTTATGTCACACTTGTACTCTGGTGGGGTGGTGATCAGACTGTCCAAATATACTCTTTATGTTTGCAAACTGCTAGCTGACCCTAAGTCCATATTGTGTCAAGTTAAACGTTACACAAGCTGCTCACTGCTCTCAACTAATACATTATACAAAAAAAAAATTTCCATATAAAAAATATACGAGTTACATTAAAAATTGTGCTGTTATGGACATAGCAGCTGTTACTGGAGTGATATCTCCAAAGGTGCATTGTTGTATTGTTTTTACCCCTAAAAGGGTATACTAGAGGCTTTTTCACCAGAGGAACTATTGCCGAAAATACCTGCTTTTTGGTGATTTCACACAGCAGGACCTACTAACAATTTTAGTTATAGGAAACACCTTTTTGGGTAGACTAAATAAGCTCCTTCTTCAGAGTAGGGTGTAACCCAGCACTATAGGAACTAGCAATGATGCATGGCATGCGAAACATCTCACAGTTTTGTAAACTCACAGTTTATATATACTTACAGTTTCTATTTTACTCCTCGTACACTGAAAACAGCGATAGATGTACTGACACTGAAGTCCAGGCACTTGTTAATCCTCCGTCCTCAAGTTTTTTACATTTTTGAATGCCATGCTTAAGTGACACTGCTGTCAGTCAGCTATTAGTGCCAAGAGGTCTTAAAGGGTTAGTTCACCCAAAACTGAAAATTAGCCCATAAATTACTCACCCTCAAGTAATCCTAGGTGTATATGACTTTCGTCTTTCAGACAAATCCAGTCAGAGTTATATTAAAAATTGTCTTTGATCTTTCAAGCTGTTTAATGCCACTCAGCAGGTGTTGCATGCATCAGTCCAAAAGAAGTTAAATAAAAAGCGCCCATCCATAAAATAAAAATGTCTCACACGGCTCCGGGGGGTGAACAAAGGCCTCTGTTAGCAAATTGATGCAGTTTTGTAAGAAAAATATCCATATACAAAATGTAATAATCACTTTAATTAATACATGGAAGCAGCTCCGGGCGAATGACGTATGAGGTCGGCTTTGCACATGCGCCGGTGAGTCTCGTGAAAACCATCATTTGTTAACAGGAGCAAAGGAAGCAACGTTTCCTTACTTTAGCAAAGGAAAACCAGTCTCCCCTGCGCTTCCGTGTACGTCACTTCTGAGCAGTGCATGCACAAAGCCAACCTCAAGGCTACATTAAGTTGATTATTACGTTTTGAATATTGATATTTTTCTTACAAAAACGCTTCGATTTGCTACAGGAGGACTTTATTCACCCCCCGGAGCCATGTGAGACACTTATTTTATGGATGGGCGCTTTTTATTTAACTTCTTTTTGACTGACGCACTGCAACACCCGCTGAGTTACATTAAACAGCTTGAAAGATCAAAGACAATTTTTTATATAACTCCGACTGGATTCGTCTGACAGAAGAAAGTCATATACACCTAGGATGACTTGAGGGTGAGTAATTTATGGGCTAATTTTCATTTTTGGGTGAACTAACCCTTTAATAGTTCCTTTAGCTCCAACAGTAGCACATGGCACTACTAATTAAACTAAAATGTTTAATTCAGTCACAGTCGCTTTGGGTGAAAGTGTCTTCCAAATGTATGAATGTATGTTAGTACATGGCACCCAGTTTTCTTAAGGTGTAAAGTATTGAGAAAATTAAGTGTTAAAATGTTTATTAGTATATATGTATAAATTAGAGAGAATGTCTCTACTCGTATGCATCTGTCCCCACCCACCCCCAGTTGGGCCCTTTCTCCATTTGGGACCAAAGTCCTTTGGTTGCCCATAAATTAAAGCTCTTCCACTGAGCACAGCACTTTGGCAGTCTAACTAGATTCTTCAGCATGGGTTTCATCAGAGCGGTGGCTGCTGTAGTCTTGTTAGCTGTGCTTGGCCAGGCAGCAGTAGTGACTGAGAATGGTCTTCCTATCCAGTGGGACAAAGCCCCAAATGAGCTTTCCCAGCTGCCCACACTCGACGGGGTGATCCAGGTAAAACCATGGGACTACTTACAGAGAATGGCCTTGTACAAGTTGATGATCAATTCTACTGATCCCTACATGAGCTCCATGGGCCCTGGAGAGAAAGAGAGTCCTCTGTGGAGTCTTCCTCTGCAGCTGGGCTGGAAGCTCAGATCAGGTATGATCTATTACCTCTGTGATGTAACAATAAGAAACAAGCCTCTATGAGTGAGAGCTGTTTGAAACTAAGCAATGTCTTTTGCTTTGTATCAGAATCAAATTAGCCAAATGTTCAGGTTTGATGAATGGTTTATTCCTGAGAATGTGCAGAACACATTAAACATGTATCTTACTGTATAGTATGTAGACTATAAACATGTAAACACAGGAACAGTGATAATGTGTTATATGTATATGTAGTAGTGAAAATAGGTTTACATCCCTATCCAAACTAGTAAGCTTCTCCCCAAAAAGCCTATCCCCCTTCTGCAAGATACTGAGAGACTTTAATGAACAACTAAAAATGCAGTATCAAGAAGTAGTTAGAAATATGCAATACAAGAAAGTAACAATGAAACAAGCTATATAATATCCTAAGCCTATAGGTTGCAATAAATAATAGAATACCTACTGCATCTGTGTGCTGGGACAAAAATGGCCTCACAACTTAGGAAACCAGAAAAATGTCAGTATATTGAGAACCTCCCAACAGCTTAATAAACAATATTAAACAATGGTTTATTTCTGAAAGATTTCGGTGACAGTTAGGGGCTCTGTATAACTTGTACCGTGTGCGTGAATAGTTAAAATACCTTGAAAAATAATTGGGCGAAAAAGCTGCATTGCATATACATACTGTATGAATGTAAATATGAATACATATGTACTTGTGCTTAGGAAGTCTAGATTTAAATCTTTAAGGAAATTCAACTTTGGTTGTCACCTGTTTCAAATGTTTCAAATTCTCAGGCCGGCTGACTGACCCAAGCCCTGGCAGTAGCAGCACTTGTGGATTGGAAAGTTCAGAGCCGGTTTGCATCTCTCATCAGAGCTGGTATGCATGTAAGTACAGCTCTATATTTGCACAACTAGTTGGATGTAAAGTGAACTGTCACGTCTTTTCTCATTTTGTCACTTTCTCTCCCTCTAGGTATGAACTACTACCTGTCCGTGCTTCCCTTCCTGGCAGCAGTACAGACAGGTGTAGTTGGGAAGGGTGAGACTCAGCTGCACATCCAGGCTCCAGAAGAGGTGGCTCAAGATTATTGCTCCAGTTACACAGACTGTTCCACCAAATATTCAGATGCCATGACTAAGTGGGAAACATTTTTCCAGGTCCACACACACACACACACATATAATATTTTAGATGCACATTTAGGGTGAATTCAGTTACAGTTGGACTGGAAAAACATCCTAATTAACCTGAATTCACCCTACATTTGTTCATTTAGCATTTGCCTTTTTTCTAAATTGAAAAGAGTTTACTCAAGAAGACTGCTTCTGTAACAAGCACTACAGACTACATACAATACAGTGTCAAGCAGTAAGTGCAATTATCATGCATGCACACATATTTGTGCACACCTCAAGACTATGTTGACTCTATGTGAACTCCCCATAAAAATAAAAAAATAAATAAATAACAATGATGTGGCTATAAAAATAGCAAAAAACAATGGTAACCAGTCACAGCACCTATACACAGTGTGAACATGATTTCAGCAAGTACATCATGTTCCTGGAATAACATTCCAATCAACCAATCAGAATTGAGGGATATGTTTTCAAGAAATGTCAGTTTTAGGCTTACAATCAGGGTTTGATGCTTCTACACCCTTGCTATTCAGCTATCATTTCCCTCTGATTTTAGGGATAAATTCTGGATGGGGTTAGGTCTATATTTTTGGACCGTAATGTTGATCCAGGATCAACAAAAGTCTGTGACCACGTTGCAGATTAATGACAAATCAATATATTTATATATATACATAAATTGAAGAATACTAAATTCACTATCTCTAGGTCACTAACTGGATGTAAGCAAATTTGTGAAGTTGACAATGTACTACTTTGTGCAAAAGATTTTTCAAATGTGTAATGCTAACTCAAGTGCATATCATCAAGCAAAGAGATTTTTTGCTCACTATTACCCTTTTCTGTGTTCCTCTAGTCTTTGCAGCACATCAGTAACGCTGACGACACAGATTTCAACAAGAAGGACAAGATTCTTGGACTTCTTTGGGCAGCAGAAGAGGCATCTCTACAAACTGCTTCCGTGGCTTGCAGTGAAAGGTCTATATATATATATATATATATGTGTGTGTGTGTGTGTGTGTGTGTGTGTGTATACACTTAATAGAGCATTCAAACTGTTGTTCAGTGATATCATGCCATTCCCTTTATCCAAATGTGTGGATATTCTTCCAGCCTCAGATTGGCAGGTGCCTTATGTTGTAACAAGGCTTCTTTATCTCTCTGCTGTAGGCAGAAGTTGTACTCGTCTCCTGAGGTGCGCTTTGGACAGGGCTGGCTCAACTCCGCAGCATATGTAGCAGCTGCTCATTTCCATGCCAACATTGAGAAGTCAGAAAAGTACATGGCTCCTCTGCCGAGCAGAGTGCTGCAGGAGTCTGATAGCCCACCCAACATTCCCGATCTCAGCGCTGAAGAGAACCACGCACTCCACATCTTCGGCTGGATGAACCGTGTGAATCAACTGCTTGGTAAGAAGGGAAGGAGGGAAAAAAGTTATACATTCGGGGTCCAGAAGTCTGAAACCCACAAGTGCTGTAAAGCATTCTTTTTTTCCTATTTTTATCCATCTTTTTTATCCATTGAATAAAATTGAAAGTGTAACTTTAGTATTTGATGTCACCTTTCTGCTTTAATGGGATAGTTCACCCAAAATGTCTGTCATTGTCCACTCACCTTTTAATTCTGTGTTTTTGTTTATACAATTAAAATCTATTCAAAATATTGACATGGAGTGACATGCGTGAGTAAATGATAGCATAATTTTTATTTTATGGTTAACTATCCCATTAATGAAAGCAGCACTGGAGCAACATGAACAAAACCTGATGATCATGTTCTCCAGCATGATTTGAGATGTTCCAAAGAGCATCTTGAGCTTTACGGGAATAAGAAAATCTGACCTGAAATCTGAAGATGTTTACATTTTGAATTCCAGATTGTCAGTGTGGTTCATGCAACATGTGTTTGTTACGCAATACACTGATGGATTAATTAAAAAGTGATCAGTGATTAGATCATGCAATGCACATTTTTGGAGGGAAACAATTTTACATGATTTCATTATGTTGCACAAATAGCTTCTTGGTTTGCTTTTAGAAAAGCACAACTGTTGCAAAATGAAATCTTTACGCAATAGTAGAGTGATTACCAGGCTTACTTAAGTTTTGTTGTCAAGTGACTATTTGCAATATCTAGATGATTATAGCATAATGGGTAGTGTGGAATTTAGTTGTTTTATTGTAGTTTATGTATTCACTGTATATTGTGGGTAGGTAACCGATAGAAATGAAAACATCCAGTCTCAGACCAAGTGAATAAGATCATTATTTTGAATTTCTGAAGATTTATTTATTTATTTATTTATTTGGAAACAGGTGGTTCCCTCGTGAATCTTTGGCGGAGAGCAATGTGTTCACCTCAGGCTCGGGAGAAAGGTCAAGGCCTTCTTCATGACCTCATTCTTGACCCCAAGTTCCCTGGTACCAGTCTGATGGCAATCCTGACTGAGATGACCACCAGCTGCTGACACATCATCTGTTAACACTGTTAACATTCTCTAATAAATATAACAACTGGGTAGAATAAACTAGCTGTAAATAAGAGCTTTGTACATCAAACAGCTTATTAATCTGCAGATGTTGGCTGTGTCTACAACACCGCAGCATCCCAGATATTTTACCATGACAGTCAGTGTAAACATACATAATTAGTATCTTTAACAAAATAAAAACTGAAAAAAATAAATAAATAAATCAAACACGGCTCCTTTCCATCTACTTTATTCAAAGTAATCTGGACAAAATGCAGAAAATGTGGTTTCTTTCTCCACAAAATACACCCACTTTCAATTCTATGATATATAACCAGACTGTACAAAAACTGCCTTGTTTTAGGTCTGAAATAAATATAACCTTAAGTTAACAAAAACTATTGATTCCTCTGGCATCATTACTTAATAAAAACAGCTGTCACTGTGGCGGTACCCTTTTAAAAGGTACTAATATGTACCAGTTAGGTACAAATATGTACACTTTAGGTACTAATATGCACCATTACATAAGGCATAAAAGTGTACCTCTCGAAAAGGCATCACCCCAGTGACAGCTTTTGTACCTTTTTTTTTTTTTGAAGAGATGCTGGATTCCTAGAAAAGCTTCACCGCAGAGGCTTGGCAATAGAAAGACCATTTCTAACAGCTTTGTTGTCATTGCATTTTTTGTCCAATGCCAATAAATTTGAACATTCTGAATGCAATTTTAATTCTCATCATAAACCATGTTGACAGGGTGGTGGCATTTCATAAAAGTCATTGTAATACATTAAGACTATTTGTCTTGCACATCAATGTGACAGCAGGTTAAAACAACACAGCCTAGGGCACACTGGTAAACAGATGCTACAGTGCATTTGCTTGGAAGTGGGCAGTACTGGACGCTTTGCGAGTAGAGTAGGTTCTGATCCAGTCTGTTGTAGAACCACCTTTAAAAAAAGAGTGGCTTAAAGGGTTAGTTCACCCAAAAATTAAAATTAGCCCATAAATTACTCACCCTCAAGTCATCCTAGGTGTATGACTTTCTTCTTTCAGACTTATCCAGTCGGAGTTATATTAAAAACTGTCTGATTTTTCAAGCTGTTCATGACACTCAGCGGGTGTTGCAGTGCATCAGTCCAAAAGAAGTTAAATAAAAAGCACCCATCCTTAATAAAAGTGTCTCACAAGGCTCCAGGGGGTGAACAAAGTCCTCCTGTAGCGAACTGATGCATTTTTGTAAGAAAAACAAACATATTTAAAACTTAATAATCAATTTAATATAGCTTGCACTCACTCTTGTACACGGAAGCAGCTGCAGGAGGATGACGTATGATTTTTAAACAGCTTGAAAGATCAAAGACAATTTTAATATAATTCCGACTGGTTTTGTCTGAAAGAAGAAAGTCACTTTAAAGAAATCGATTCCTGTATGATTTATTAATATCTCACATCTGCAGCCCAAATGGGTTTTTCAATGTGGTTTTTCAAAAAATATTAATAATATTGTGTGAAATATAATATATAATATCTGAATTTTTGAATTTGCCAATAAAACCACTTCTGTGAAGTCTGACAACAGTTTGCAGTGTTCTGATTTGTATATCTGGTATGATCAACGCTGTTTTAATCATTCAGACTTCAACCCAGCTGAAATTTTTTAAGTACCAATCACTTCTCTGATAATACACAACTATTCACTTCAAAAGAAAACCGCTTTTCTTTACAAATTCTGCTTTTAAAGAAGCGGTCACACATATCTACAGTTTCTGGCTGCTGAAATGAATGTGACTTTCCTTTTTATCGAATAATGTGCTGCCTGGAAATATTTGTCACATATGGTAGGGAGTAAATATATGTATAAATATGACCCCTAAAATGAAAAAGATTATGTACTGTGTGCTTCACCAGACTGTGTGTTTCATAACAAACAGTATACCAGTTGATACAAGCACCATAATATACAATGGATCTTACACAGAAATTCGGGGGGGGGGGGGGGTATATATAGCATGCAGTAAATCAGGGTCAGACCATCAACTGACCAAACAAAGATGATGCTGAACTAATGTACTTTAACCTGTTCACTCCAAGCTTGGCATTAATCCCATTAAGATAAGCATTTCCAAAAAGCTTCATGTCTGCTCTCCTACAGGGCTACTAAGTACATTTTTGCATAATAAATTACATAATAAATTATTTGCATTCCATCAGATTTATAGTAATTTAAAGTTATGTGATTACTAAATAGACTTTGGCCATGTCAGTCACGTCATGTGAAATTAAAGCAACTGGGTTTGGAACACAGCAACAACTCTGTGTGTGTTGAACCATGTTGTGTCTACATAGTATACTATATTGTGTTACTTGGTTTTCTTTGCCCCATGTTATCGTGTTTTGCTCATTGAATGTCCCCTCCTTGCTGCTGGGTCAAGCCTTTAAAAAAAGAGTGGCTTAAAGGGTTAGTTCACCCATAAATTAAAACTCAGCCCATAAATTAATCACCCTCAAGTCATCCTAGGTGTATGACTTTCTTCTTTCATACTTATCCAGTCGGAGTTTATCCCATAAAACAATCTGTTTGATTTTTCAAAGCTGTGTCATGACACCCTCAGCTGGGTGTTGCAGTGCATCAGTCCAAAAAGAAGTTAAATAAAAAGCACCCATCCTATAATAAAAGTGTCTCACAGGCTCCAGGGGGTGAACAAAGTCCTCCTGTAGCGAACTGATGCATTTTTGTAAGAAAAACAAACATATTTTAAAACTTAATAATCAATTTTTAATCTAGCTTGCACTCACTCTTGTACACGGAAGCAGCTGCAGGAGGATGACGTATGATTTTTTAACAGCTTTGAAAGATCAAAGACAATTTTTATATATTCCGACTGGTTCTGTCTGAAAGAAGAAAGTCACTTTAAAGAAATCGATTCCTGTATGATTTATTAATATCTCACATCTGCAGCCCAAATGGGTTCTTCAATGTGGTTTTTTTCAAAAAAATATTAATAATATTGTGTGAAATATAATATATAATATCCTGAATTTTTGAATTTGCCAATAAAACCACTTCTGTGAAGTCTGACAACGTTTGCAGTGTTCTGATTTGTATATCTGGTATGATCAACGCTGTTTTAATCATTCAGACTTCAACCCAGCTGAAATTTTTTAAGTACCAATCACTTCTCTGATAATACACAACTATTCACTTCAAAAGAAAACTGCTTTTCTTTACAAATTCTGCTTTTAAAGAAGCGGTCACACATATCTACAGTTTCTGGCTGCTGAAATGAATGTGACTTTCTTTTTATCGAATAATGTGCTGCCTGGAAATATTTGTCACATATGGTAGGGAGTAAATATATGTATAAATATGACACCTAAAATGAAAAAGATTATGTACTGTGTGCTTCACCAGACTGTGTGTTTCATAACAAAACAGTATATCACAGTTGATACAAGCACCATAATATACAATGGATCTTACACAGAAATTTCGGGGGGGGGGGGGGGTATATATAGCATGCAGTAAATCAGGGTCAGACCATCAACTGACCAAACAAAGATGATGCTGAAATAATGTACTTTAACCTGTTCACTCCAAGCTTGGCATTAATCCCATTAAGATAAGCATTTCCAAAAAGCTTCATGTCTGCTCTCCTACAGGGCTACTAAGTACATTTTTGCATAATAAATTACATAATAAATTATTTGCATTCCCATCAGATTTATAGTAATTTAAAGTTATGTGATTACTAAATAGACTTTGGCCATGTCAGTCACGTCATGTGAAATTAAAGCAACTGGGTTTGGAACACAGCAACAACTCTGTGTGTGTTGAACCATGTTGTGTCTACATAGTATACTTATATTGTGTTACTTGGTTTTCCTTTGCCCATGTTAATGTTTTGCTCATTGAATGTCCTCCTTATGCTGTCAAGCTGATCTTCATCTATGTATTCATAATCATGCACATCATTGTCGTCATCTTCGAATTTTGTGATGGATATGTTGTCCAGACTTCGGCCCTTGGCAAGATCTGAGGGGGAATCAAATGCCCACTCAAAATTTGGGTGAGGACAACAAGGACACACAAGCTTTAAAACACAGGCGGTTAAAGGTAAAGTGTGTACTTATTTTTTATTTTTTTTACTTCATGGAAATATGTAGCCTAAATATGTAGCGCTGATTATAAATAAGAGTGAGTCTGAGGCCAATGGCCAAATTTGATTAAAGAGCATGTTTCTATGCACCATTTTATCAATGAGGCCCACAGACACCTGTTTGAAAACAGTCAGTATTTTTGCACTTTCTGTTGGTGATGCTAGTGATGCTGAATTAACACACTTCACTTTAACATACACTGATAAACACTGAAGAGGGATGTAGCAGAATGTTCCTACCTTTCTGCAGGGTAGGCTTTGGGAAAAGGACCGGACTAATGGGAATCTTTTTGTCACTTCCATTTTTTGAGTCACTACACTGCATGAAGTCATCTTGCTTAAAAGGTTCAACACAATGACTCTGTTACAGGGATGACAGAACATTATGAAATTACACAATGTATATAATAAGTGAATATAAAAGTTCCATTACAGGTTTTTAAATGTAATGAGTCTTTTCAACAGTCCTAGTACAAATCATGGACAAACAGATCGTCAGATGGCAGATTTTGAATGAATGACTTTTGAGAGTTTTGGAAATAAACAAATAAACAACATCAACAAAACCTGTTGAGGAAAAAAGACTCATTTCAATTAATTTAACTATGATGTCTACACATTACATAAAAATGTATGTAATGTTATTTAGCAGTATATATTACTTTGGTACATAATTGTTAAATACATTCATGTGGTATACATCATTATAGTCCAGGCTTAAAATGCAACAATCAGTTTTTAACAATAAATCCCTGCTATGTCTTTTTATCCTCCTCATACTATGTTTGTGAGATCTGTCTTTAAAAAAACATCTTGATTGAACAGATTAGTTCTTATTGCATTTTCTTAGTTAAAGAATCCACTAGGAGGCGCCTAGCAGTTTTATAAACCTTCTACCATATTACAGTCCACCTCACTGTTAAATGAGCTTCTCTGATAGATCAGTGTGTGTGATTATTTTCTGCAACTGTTCAGTGAGGGGAGTTTATTTATTGTTCTGTACATAAAGCTAATTTTAACGTGCATTTAAAATGCAGATCTGCGTGCAAATTCTGCTTGTTCCATAAGTAAGGAGGTAATAACAATAGAGTATTCTGACATTATTTATTGTATTTTTCACATTTTTGTTTATTGTTAACAATTATTTTGAATATAATGCAATGTTAATCATTTAAGAGAATTCCTATCTACACAACGCATTTCTCATTTACAAAGTTAAATCATGTCTTCCTCTTCTCTGTATATTTTCACTATGTGCATTGGGCCATTGTCTTTCTGGAAAACTCTTTGATTCTTAAATGCAGATCTCTGGCTTCTTGTTCACTTACAATAACAGCATGTGCTAAATGTGTTAAATATTAAATGTTGGTAACTATAACATCCTCTGCATCTCTGTCTGAAATAAGATAAAGGCATCTCATCATGTGTGAATCATGTGTGACATCTTATGTTTCATAGACCTTTTCATCTGCTTGTAATTTTCAATATCTCTAATCTGTCGAAGTCTAAAACACACAGTAGGGGCAGCTGTGGCCTAATGGTTAGAGAATTGGACTTGTAACCAGAAGGTTGCAGGTTCGAGTCTTGGTGCTGGCAGGAGTTGTAGGTAAAAGACGCTCTCTTCCACCCTCAATACCCATGGCTGAAGTGCCCTTGAGCAAGGCACTGAACCCCCATTTGCTCCCCGGGTGCTGGATATATAGCTGCCCACTGCTCCGGGTGTGTGTTCACTTCTCACTGCTGTGTGTGTGCAGTTGGATGGGTTAAATGCAGAGCACCAATTTCGAGTATGGGTTACCATACTTGGCAAATGTCACAACTTTCAGTATAAGTATTAATTATGCATCTTCGTTTTTGCTTTTATCTTAATTACTGACAGTAATATTTACAATGCAATTTATTATTTTTAATCATTATCCATTATCTCATATCCATGTATTGTCTGAATGCATTAGCAGATTTAAAAAAAATTATTTATTTTTATTTTAAGAAAATATCTGCCATGTGCCACTTAGTAAAACAAATTGCTCTTGTTTTAAGGATTTTTTAAACTCATGACAAATTCATTTTTGCAGTTTAGCTCATTAACCATACCATGGGTAAATTTGACATGTATTTTATTTTTTTATCTTAATGCTTCAGTATTTTGCACTTACAAGTGTTCTGCGAATGAAACTGCTGCACTTGGCTTAGCATGAAACTCTCCTATCTCTACTCTCTCACCAAACCTGCAGTGTACACAAGCTCTTAAATAGCCCCTTAAATGATTTACAGTAAGCAGTTTGAGTCTCATGTAACCTCACTTCTGATTATTTCCGTGAAGTCAGGTCAACTTTTGCAGCTTATTCTGGCTAAGAAACACATGCCACCCAAAGATCCTTTTTGGCTACTTGCTTCTGACTGATGAAAACATAAGTTTTCATGACTCCAGGATGTTGCACAAAGCCTGGTGATTTCAGCCAGCTCATGTATCAGATGGTCTGTGAATGGGTTGTGGGTGTGCTGTCCAATGGTGTGGTCACAAAATACAATGAATTATACAGCAATAATGAAAGCGAAAGAAATATCCTAAGCTATTCTACCGGCTAACAAGCTAATGAACTCTAATTAACTGCTTTATGAACAGTCTATTTTTTACAGATCATTGTGGATCTTCAGTTTGCTTTGTTGCTAAACTATGAATATTCACCGAACCTAGAGGCTTGCTATTGCTTGGCACAGCAAATGTGGGTGTCATAGCTCACCAAACTTGCAAAGGGATGAAGAGTGAACACAAAATGCAATGAAATACAGTTTACCTGTGGAGAGCAGCTGGAGTTCTCACTGTTTGCGCTCTCAGATCTGGATGACAGCATTTTGGGAGGTCGTGGTGGAGGGGCTTTGGGTTTTTTGGGAGGCCGTGGAGGGGGTGTGATGGTAGTAATGGCGTACCTCCTGAGTGTATAGTAACAGTCCTCTGAGATCTCCTCGATGGCTGAATTTCCTCTACATATTGGACTCTCGCCATCCCAGCGCTGTTTTATGTTGAGGATCAAGTCTGTGCGATTGACTGGCACCTCCCTGATCTCTGAGAGGTCAGTGTTTGAAATGAGGAGGCAAGGGTCAGAGATCTCCTCTTCAATGTGCAGACCAGGTGCTCCAGCCAAAACGTCCACCTTCAAAGAGAGGTCACGCACAGACACGTTGACGTTGAAGGGCAGCGGGAACCATCGGCATATTTCCGTAATGGTGTATTGACGCTTGTCTTTAACAAGTTCCATGAAGCCCCCCTCCAAACACATGGGGAGGCGCACAGGCTCCTTCACCTCTGTCTTTTGGCTTTTCTCTGTAACTTTCAGACATTGAAAAGCATCAGCTGCCCTCTTGGTCCCATTGTGTGAAAGCACACAGCTTTTGCCTTTTGTCACTATGAACTCATCTCCAGCATTAACAGAAGCAAGTCCATTGTACACGGACTCAAACTCCCTGGTGGCCACCACACGTATGTGTTCGGTCTCGCTGCGCGCCCGCTCCAGATCATAGGCGGTGGGGAACTGCCGTGGCCGGCGCTTGAAGCGACCATTGTAAGACTCCGGAATAAGAAAGTGTCTTGTGGATTCACGGCCCATTTCCGAGGCCAGTATTCGTTTTGCAGAAAAAGCGTGATGAATGATCACCTGTTTGGAATGGAAAAGTGTTTCCAGCTCCGGCGAAAGCTTGAAAGGTCTTTCACATGACAACTTGGCCACCACAGGAAAAAACTCTGGAGGACTCTTGAAAACGTCCATAAGAGAGAGAGGCTGCACAAAGGAGTCACAGTCAAACTGTTCGGTGACATCCACCACCTCCACGTCCAAGTTTGACGGGACAAGCATAATTTTCTCACTGACTGTGGGAAGAAAGAGTAAACACAGAGGACAGACGTGAGCAGAACTGTTTTTTCTGCTGGTTTTTTATGTGAGCATTTTAATTTGTAGATTTTATGTTTGAATTGAATGTGATGGTTTGTGTACAAATGGATTTATAAACATTTTTACAAAGAACTCTCTCTACTAGTGTTTCTTGAATAAAGCCTAATGATTTTCCCATCTAATCTTTTTTTTATTTTTATTAATCTTTAATGACTGAATCACACAGCAAAAACATTTAAAAGCCCTAAAACTAACCAGTTTTTTAATCATGTTTTTATTTTACACAATGTTTCCTTTATTTAACATTAGTTGTTGTATTAACTGACATTAACTAACAATGAGCAATACTTTTTGCATTTTTTTTTATTTACTATAATTAGTTACAGTATTTATAAATCTATATAACGGTAGTTAATAAAAATACAACTGTTCATTGTTAGTTCTTGTTATATCAGGTCTGTAATATGAACAGATACAGCTTTTTATTTTAATAATGTAATAGTAAATGTTTAGATTAATACATGCTTTAAAAGTAGTTATCAGTGTTAATTGCTAATTTAACTAATGTTAACAAACGGAACCTTACTGTGAAGTGTCACCAAAATCTCTAAATGCCCTGTAAATAAGATCAATTTACTCGAAAAGTAAAAAAGAATTATAGAATCTCTTGCTTTCAGAGAAACCTAATTATTTTAGCTATGTAATATTGTAGATGTGTCGAGGTATGGGATAGGTGATAAAGGTTTATAATAAATAAAAAAATTTATAATTCATAGGGAAAACCAATTCATTTTTCTCACACCACTGACAAATAATTCCTTCATGATTAAAGCATAAAGCTCATTTAATTTTGTTGAATTCCTCCATAAGAATGACTAAATACATATCTTTGGTTCTTTGTAAGGAGTTTAGACATTTTTACAGGAAAACACGTTGGGCTATATTCATGTTATTAACAATATTTGTGTACACCACTACAATAGAATCAAAACTAGTGTCATACTCACGTCGTGTAACAGCCTTTAGTTCGTACACAGGGCTCAGCTTCAGCTCCCCAGATACATTCTCCAGCAAATTCGAGAATAAGAAGTCCTTCTTGGGAAGAGATTTGACCTCGGTTACAGTCCTCTTTCTGCCTTTGGAGATTTTCCACTCTGCTATCTCTTTCAGGGTATAAAACTGGTTGTCCTGGCACTCTGTGAAGTGGCCTTGCTGGGAGAAGCTCAGGCTGAAGCAGAACTTGGGCTCTCTGTGTAGCAGCTCACATTGCACACGTCCACCACTGAGCTCATGGGTGACGGCAGTGATCCTGAAGCTGTCTCCCTTCCTGATGACGCCCTGTGCCAGCTGAATCTCCGAACCGCTGAGGAAAACGGGCTGGGACAGTCTGTGGGAGCTGATCTTGAGCGAGTCAGCTATCTCCTGTATGCTTCGGTACGGCTGACTGTCAGCCACCAGTTTGAACAAACCTGACGCAAAGAGTACAAGGTTAAGTCACTCCAAGAACCAAAAGTGGTGACAACATACAGAATGTGGATTATAATAAAAAATACAAACACATTAACGTTTTTAGTGAGTCATTAACAGGCGCATCACACACCAGTTATTTTGTATGGTGCATCAAACAAAGTCCTGTAAGATATGACCAACAGAAAATATCAATCTCTGTCCACTGTCCACTATATCTGACTGATCCAACAGAAGACAGAGCTTTTCATCCTTAAGGCGTTCCACCATTCGGGGTAAGATTGTCATGAAAACACTACAGAGTTATGATGAGCAGCTGACGTCACAGATCATAAAGACAGTAAGATCAAACCTCTGCACATAACTGGTAACGCAGCAGAGAGTTTGGCCTAATGAACCTCACATCTTTGCATATTAGTCACTCTTCACATCGATGATATTTGGGTCACACTTTACTTTATGGAGCAATTCTCACTATTGACTAACTACTCATTAATAGTTAGTAAGGTAGTTGTTAAGTTTAGGTATGTGTAGGATATAAAATATGGTCATGCAGAATAAGACCTTAATATGTGCTTTATAAGTACTAATAATACTATGCATGCTAGTTAATAGTGAGATATTGTCCTTAAAATTAAGTGTTGTCTATATTTGTATTCAGAATTTTTTTGTGCGCCTCTGGCTTCGCACCATCACACTACCCCTCACGTTTACTCCTCGACACCCCACAATATCATCAGACACACAAAATCACTTTTGTGAAACGTTATTGCTCTTCGCTGGTGAAATGATCTTCACTGTCCTACTAGAACAGCCGAGTCCCAGGTTAAGAAATGGGATGATTTTAATGAAGTATGTTGTAACACTGCCACTTTAACCTTTATGAAATGGTGTACAGGAATAAAATCACTATCATGCATAAGCACCACTCTTCTGAAGTTAAAATAGAAGTTATAAGTCACCATGTACAAATATAAAGAAAAAATGTATGCAAAACAATGAAGGTAGGAAAATTTAAATTTCACCTTATTTTGTAATTTAATGCATTTTATGTGACAGAACTGGCATGACCAGAAGCAACAGATTATCTTATTCAGTTTGATGTGTAACATTTATTCCAAACATTCACCAACATATAAAAAAAAAAAAAACCATGTAGAATTATCGTGGATGAGCAGACGATGAGATTTACAACACGACTTCCTCCATTTACATCTCATGGACCCACAAAGACTGAACAAAATGGAAAGTCGACATCTGACACGACTGTGAAAGCAACAGACACACGCATACTTCAAAATAGGGTTTTGTTGTCTTTAGACTATGTTTACTGTATTTGCACTTTTTTTATGTATGTGAACTGCTTGCTTTAAGAATAAAATATTTTTTAATATTTCATTTTAAACATTTCAATGTAAAAGTTTTTAATTTGTTGTTAATCATTAATGTTAAACAAGTTCAAATCAATTCATTAAGAATATAAATGCATGTTCAACTGATGACATATAAATTGTAGATTTCTGTAGCAAATGATCAGTGGAAGGTGCTTCTGATCAAGTTGAGCTATTTTCGGTCGTTTTAAACAGACATATTTTAACAAACGATAACCAGATCACTTGCTAAGCACAAATAATACCTGGAAATTCCACAGGAATCTCAATCTCAGTGTTGCTGGAGGTCTGAGCAGTGAATCTGGTGATGGTGAAATCAATGACTTTCAGCAAATCTCCCGTTGAAAGAGAGCACTCTCTTCCAAACATCTCATACACACATCCTGAAAAAGAACCAATTGTTCAAGTGTTTAAAGCACATATATTATAAACCTTTCAGCATTACAATCCATTTTGTTTCGATTGCAGTAAAACCATTTCTTCACAGTTCTGCACAAACACTGGAGTGCTATTGTGAGCAGCTAAATGACATCACAAAAGACATATATCAGCCTAAAAGGAACTAGAAAAAGATCAGAAAGAAGTGGGTTTCCGCTCGGCATCATGTGGTTTGAAAATAAATGCCAATTTGTTCCTTCAGCTGATAATTTCAGTACTTTTCTTGCAAGTTAGTTACCTCTTAAACGTAAAAGTTTTAGGACATATTTGTGAAAGCTGCTATTGTTTTACATCATATGTAAAAACGTGCCTGTCTTCAAATCTTAAACACAAACCGTTTCTCACCTGCACCAATAAGTGTACACAAGCGCTTCTAGGTTTTAAAATGTTGGAAAAGCGTAATTACAGCTATTATTTGACTGTGAGGAGCAGATGAGATTATAAGATCACTCTTACCTTGATAATATATTCCTGACTGGATCTGAAGCACTCTGGGGAACATTTTAGGATCCAGACCCTGCGTGAATTCATGCAGCGTCATAGCCATCTTCTGCTGCGCTTTTACGAGGAGACACTTTTAAAGTTCTGGACGGGCTGAGAGATGAGGCGCTGTACCTTGTGAATCCATAAAATGTCCCATAAGAGGGTTAATGGAGGGAAGGTTTGGCAGAGGAACTCTCAGGATGCCCTTTGCCCCCTCCAGACGCCCCTTGAGCTCAGCAGTGCAGACTGAGAATGAGACTGTGAGGCATCCTGCGCAGCGAAGGAGGACAGGAAGCCGAGTACAGCTCGAAGACCACAACTCAACGCATTGTTAAGCAAAGCTGCACCGGGTATCTGCAAAAATACTATGACATACACAAATCCCACATCCTCTGCCTGACTTCATGACATCAGGGCCAAAACAATGCGAAAACAACAGGGATCCAAATCACTGAAACAATGATCCATCCGACACCACCGTTTCATTGCAAAATACATCATTTACTCATGTTTATAGCAATATTGTGCCATTTTCGAAGCTGGGAAACCACCACAAAATTTTGAACAAACCACATTTTAAAAGCATTCATTCCAAATCGGAGGAAACAAATTATTATTATTATTATTATTTTTATTTTTTTATTCAAAGTATTTTTACTATTTGACATTGTAATACAGCCATAAAGCCAACTACTACAGACAAAAAAAAAAAAAAAAAAAAAAAAAATACAAGTTATTTCACATGATGGATTTTTTGTTGCTTGTTTTGTTTTCTTTAAAAGGTCTGATCAGCATCAATACTGGATGCATCTTTCTTCTTAAATTGGCTTTGATCCTAAATACACTAGAGTCTAATACCGTGTATATTTTAATGCATACACTTCATCATTTAAATTTTTTTCCATTTCAAGCACAATACAAATGTGAAAACATCAGAAAAAATAGAGCACTTCTCTTTTCTCCTCAGCAAAGGAATAATTCACAATCAGTTACGTAAAACAAACCACGATAGCATGTAAAAGATTTCAAAAGAAAGAGAAAATACAATTTTCAAATACAACCAAAAATAACACTAAAGTCTGTCTCATACATAAAAATCTACAAAGCAGTGAAAATTTCTGCTGCACGGGGAATGGTCATGATTGTTTTGAGCTTTCAAAAATGCAAGTAAACAATAAATACAAACAATGTGCTTCATCCCTATAGACATATTTACACAAGTCTTTGGCTTATGATCATCGTCTGCTACCAAAAATCAAAAGAACACATAATAAGCCAGCCATTAGTGAGGAATGCAGTCTTCTCAAGCCAAAGTCACACGCTCTCGATCAATTTCAAAACAATGTCCATTTACACGAGTACTACTATACATGGTTATTAACAGGAACAGTGATAGACACAAAGAAATAAAGAGCGTCTTCAGCATGCAACAGCTCGGGATTACTGTTTCAAATGGCTGCACAAAATAATAAAAAATAAAAAATAAAGCATTCATATAAAAAACATGACCTCGACCAGGTGGCCGGCACTTGAATTTCATGAAAGTCAACACGGATGCACAAATGGAGACGTTTACACGGCACTCACACCCCGTGTCACATGTAGAATAAGCCGAGTGTGTGCTGCTGAGACACACACACACACACACGAGTCTGTATGAGATGATGTCTCCATTACAATGTCTCGATGTACTCCAGAGCCAGATCATAGCAAAAGCGGTACTGCTCCTGCAGAGCGAGAGGGAAATGATGAGCGTTACTCTCAAACAACACAACAAACGTCCAGACTGTGGCAATGATGAACTTTAAGCAGAGGCAAATATGAGCTTGACTGAAGCACGGGCTGCAGAGGATGTGGTGAAGCAGTTTGAGCCATGCCAGATTTTCATGAAAAATATCGAACATACAAACATTAATTTCTAAATTAAAAAAATAATACAATAAATAAGAAAGAATAAAACATATAGTATAAAAAAAACACTACAAATATGTGACCTTTATATGATGAATTTTTTTTTTCGTGTTAGATTATTATTTAATGTTATATGTTTACATTTCTATTTGCATTTATTGTGAAATTTCAGTGCTTGACTCTGTTATGAAAGTCAACACATTCAAAAACTATTTATCCTAATACTTCAAATATCTCAGCATCCTTAAATCAGGATGAATTGACTTGAGATGCTGTGTTTTCAGAGAATGGATTTTTCTCAGCTCACACACAGCATTATATTACATGTGTCCTAAAGCAAGAAAAATCTGTTTGCCAGTGGAAGATATTTTTATGTTTCTCAAGAAAATGTATCTTGTTTTAAGGATGTTGGGATATTCAACAAGACAAAAAATGCAATGAGGTACACATACACTTTTTTATGTTGACATTAATGCACTGTAATTACTCCAGTAAGTGATATTAATTCATGTTCATGTTGCTCATGTTCTCACTGTAGTGTTAGGATGAGGGTTCGGTTAAAAGTTAGTTAATTGTAATTCTGTTGAATGTACTGTTATCACAATAGTAAGTGCATGTTACTATGTGGCCTAAAAATGAAGTGTTTCTCCAGTGATTTGACAAAAGCAGAATGAGTGTAGATATTAGTGCACGAGGTGTCGTTCATACCGGGCTGTCCACCATATTGGGCTTGCTGTTTCTCAGACTCTTCACAGCATGAAAGACGTCAACAACATTCTGCCGCTTTATCATTTCACACACAATACTGATGGCACAGAACATCCCACTGCGGCCACCTCCATTCCTACAGAGACAGAGAGAGATGAAGAGACACACGTGAAATAAGGTGTGTGTGTGTGTGTGGATAGACGTCCTGTATCCAGACTAAAATTACACACACGCTGTAGTGCAGCATCAGTTCTGCTTAGAGTCTCATGCTGTTTTTTCTTCACTTCTAACACACTACAGGTTTGCACTCTGGGGTTTCCTTTGTGAAAAAGAAGTGTGTTTAATTATAGCGAATGTGCACCTGTGGTGTACTTCAAATCTTAGAACTTCATTAAAAACGTGTTCTTGCAGATAACATTATATTAATTAAATAAAAAGGCAAATGACACACTTTCATGACTGTTTCTAACACACACAAGTAACTTTTAAAAAGTGCACTTTATAACGATGTCAACTGAAAAGCTTTACTTTAAAGTTGATTATAAATCAAGGTTTGATCATCTTTTGTCATGCATTTATTTTGATGTCGACTAACATACTAAAGCATGTAAAGTACCTGATTAGAATTTTAACTGAAATGCACTAAATTGCAGTTTCATCATTACAAATGTGTAATTAAAAAATACGTTTCAACAGAAATTAAAACTTAAAATGATCTGAAATATAATTAAAGTATATTTTAGTTTACCAGAAATACTTGTCAGTGTATTCAGCAGTAAAACTTTAATCATATTTCAAAGACAATAGAATTATGAAATTACATATAAAGATGCACTACATATAAAACTCCTTGAGTGGATCAAAAAGCACTCTAATGTTTAGCAAATGTGTATTTAGTAGTAGTAGTAATATCTGTATTTGTCCCTTCACAGGGCAATTTTTACAGCATCAACCTCACAAACAGACAGATTTTATAAGAAATTGTGACAAAAACTTTAATATAAACATTTATTAATATAAACTTTAATATAAATTTAAGCTATAATACATTTTAATTTAATTTCTGTAATGTGTTCTTTTAAATTAATGTTGCACATGGTGAAGGTAAATTAATCTTTAAAGGGATAGTTCACCCACAAAAGAAAAATAAAGGCAAAATGAATAATAATAATAATAATAATGAACAGCAACTGTTTGATTACCCAAACATCATCTTTTGTGGTTCACAGAAGAAATAAGTTCATACAGTTTTGGAACAACTTCATTAAATGCTGACAGAATTTTCATATCCCTTTAAACAGAATTTAAGCCATTATCACTACAACATTATTTTATAAGTCAATTCTATTCATTCAGCATAAATAATTTAGGCATAAAGCATACACCTTTTTATTTATGCTTCATAAACAAAATAAAATAAAAATTGACTTGATATATAAAAGGACCAGTCATAGTCTGCTTTTTCTGTGAAGGGTAGGTGAACCTGATGCCAGTGAGAGCACTGTGAGATTGGACATTTTTTCACAAACAATACACTGACAGGAAATCCTGACAAGATATCAGAGGAAGCTTTGTGGTCTGACTTTCTGTCTGCCCACAGGTAACACTGCAGCTGCCGATTAATGCGTGAACTAATAGCTGCTTCTGTACTCACAGGCAGTGTATAATAGTGCGTCCATCGCCTTCCTCACATTCCTCCTGCCATTTGTCCACCTGGAGGATCAGCTTCAGGAACGAGCGCTTGGAGGCGGGAACTTCCCTATGACCTGCCCATCCCAGGTACTGGAACTGACGGACCATCAGGTAACCTTCCTGAGGTTAGGATACACACATCAATGTAACTACACACTTCAGTCCAAGACAGATGTACGGCTCTGCACTTTGTTGCTTTGCCAAAAAAATGGAAGGGTTTCAGAGACTCACCCTGGTCAGGTTGCATATCCTGAAAAGGCGACTAATGACATCACAGTCCATAGAACAGGATATGCAGTCCACCTGTACAGGACCGTATCTTAGCATTCCCTCCTCCGGCCAGTACTGAGGACAACCCTGTACACACCGATTACACACGGATCAAACACACATGACAGTAACCCTGGTGATGAATTAAGGGAATAGCTGACCCAAAAAATTTTATTAGTTGAAAATGTTCATGATGTGGATGAGTTTGTTTCTTCATCAGGTTTGTAGAAATGTAGCATTGCATCAGTGTCTCAAGCAATGAATGCTCTGCAGTGAATGGGTGCCGTCAGAATGAGAGTCCAAACAGCTGATAAAAACATCACAATAATCCAAAACACACACAAAAAAAAAAAGTTTAAATGTAAAATGTCTTACTGACAGTTTTGTTTCTTACAAACACACATCTTTTGTCTTCTCCAGATGTTAACTATTGGACTGAAGTGGTGTGGATTACTTGTGGATTATTGTGATGTTTTTATCAGCTGTTTGGACTCTCATTCTGACGGCACCCATTCACTGTAGAGCATCCATTGCTGAGACACTGATGCAGTGCTACATTTCTACTAATCTGATGAAGAAACAAACTCATCTACATTTTGGATGGCTTAAGGGTGAGCACATTTCTAGCAAATTTTCATTCATATATTTGGGTGAACTACACTTTAAACCCACCAAGAAACATTCAATTGGGCTCAACATAAACAGATTGTTTCCACTGACATCCCTAGCTAACCAACTGATCTTTCATGTCTCCTTATTCCTTAAATATACCTCGCACCAACATTTCATTAAGAATATTAATAACTCACCTGAGCCAAATCGATCTCGTTTAGCATGACGATGGAGGTGCATCCATAATCATACACCAGCCTCCAGAAGTCCTTGACGGTGTTGGGTAACGGATGCTGGGTCACGATGAATGCGGCCGGCTGCCTGTAGCTCTGCATAACATAGAACATAATGTACTTCCTGCAAACACTGCTTTGTGACACTAATGCACAACCAAGACACAGATGGGACATTTTTTTTTTCAGGATGGCCGATGTGTGAATGTGTATGATCATGCAAGGTCCACAGTGAGCGTTCCACATGAGAGAATGATGTAAACGCATGTCGTTTCCTGTGTGTGTGTGTGTGTGTGTGTGTCTTTGTCGATGTGTCAGTATGATAAACATTCATCTCTGTAAGTGATTAAATGCATTCATTTTTCTTTGCATGCTGCAGCAAACCCAGTATAGAGAGGCTGAATGGAAAGAGCTGACATCCCACTAAAGCCACGAAACAAATCCAGTCTAACAGAGGCAGAACTGAATCAGAAATTACCTGGTATTCTTCTGACGGCTTGGTTAAAAAAAGTCCAAGAGTTTGTGAAGCGTTCGAGGAAGCGATTTAAAATGACCCTCTAAAATCACAACTTTTTGAGTTCAGCTGTCAAACTAGCTGATTCTGGCTGTGCGATCGCCATCTCCCAGGGTCAGAGGTCATCGCTGTGGGATGTCACTGACTGAACACGCTCTCAGATATACAGAAGACTGTGCACATTGAAAAACAGTGCTCTACGTTAGATAGACACTACATGACTTACACAGACAGCCATGACAAATGAAGCACTAGGAGATGGATGCACTGTCTCTCACAGATCAATCTAGATTCTAAACAAATGCATTCTCAAATTGGAAACTGAAAATTCACTCGCCCTCTTGTCATTCCAAACCCGCTTGGCTTTCTTTCTGCTGTGGAAGAACATTTTGGAGGAATCTTTAGGTGGCTAATTTCCATGAAATGAAATCATGCAGTGACCAAGAGCTGTGATGCTCAAAAGACTACTAACAGTAGTTCATACGACTCGAGCTGCAAGACTTCTGATGTCATATTTGTGTTCAGTTAAAAGTGTGTGGTATGGACTACTTTTGTGGTGGTTTCTTGTTCTTTTTTTGGAGCTTGACAGAAAGTGGTCACCTTTCACTTTTGTTGTATGGAAATAAACACCCGTGTTAAACACCTCCAGTTGTTTTCCACAGAAAGAAGGAAAAAACATCCAGATTCTGAATAACTTGAGGTTGAGAAATGATGGCAGAACGTTCAGGGTTTGTGTGAACTTGTTCTTTCATAAATGACAAAATCAACGCTTTGAAGAAAGAGACTGACACTTACACTTACCTCGCCCTTTCCAATAATGTTACTAAAATAGTTTGGACTTTATTAGTTTTGAAAACCCAAATAAAAGAAAGTTCAATTTAGGATCACATACAGCCATCAAGAAGAATTCATTAATTTTACTACTGAAAAGAAGCTCATTGAATACTTTATGATTTCAAGACAAATAATCATATTGCTGATCCACATGACACTAGCACCATGTTACAGAGCGACTGGAATAGGTTTGAAAGTGGCTCACAGTAACATCTGTCCCACTCAAAGCACTTGCCACCTGGATTTGTCTCTAGCTTTCTGTAGCTCCGTTCCAAAATCCAATGAGAGCCCTCGCTGTCTACTATCTACATTGACAGCTGCGCTCTAAAGCAGCATGGAAACTCACAAATGACTGATCTGAGAGTTGCACGTCGGCACACAAATGAGGCACTGACTCCACAGCATTAAATTTATTCGTTTTTTTACACTCAACTGTTGTTATCAATATGTTTGCTACAACTTTTAGGATTGGTAATACTAACAGAAATGTGTGTGTATTTATTCTGGGACATAATCAAATGTTTCCTCTGTCGGCAGCTCACTAGGTTTTGGAACAGAGCGTGTGTCTAACATAAAGGAGACGAGGAAAAGAGTGAGAGTGAGCGCGAGGAAGCCATACTTACATCCATGAGCGCTGCATTGATGTAGTTGCTGCTCTCTCCGTCGATGGTGATGAGGAAGGGCAGGCAGCGGTCAGGCGGGAGGTTGTCCATGAAGCGGTTCTTGTCGTGATTTCGAGGAAGGAGCGCAATGCTGCAGTCTTCAGGCTGAGGCTGAGGAGTCACTGAGTTCAGCGTCTGGACAGGAGAGAGTGGAAGCTAGATCTTTTGTTGTTAATGTCAAAGGCCGTGTGCCCAATCCGATCTAGACAGGTTGTGTGACACGCTTGCATCCTCAAATACTATGAGCGAAAATACAACCCAGACATTAAATAAGGGTTTATACAGTGATGCTTTAAATTCTCTGTTTTGTGCTGTCAATGGGTATCGCCGCCATCTTGGATTTCCGGTCTAGCTTAAATTCTCTGTTTTGTGCTGTCAATGGGTATCGCCGCCATCTTGTATATATATATATATATATATATATATATATATGTTTACAGGATTTATAATATCACTTAAAATGCAACGAAGATCTACATCGCTATCATTACTATACTATATACGTTAATTGGGCCAGTGGCATTTTTGAAAAAAAAAAAAAAAAAAAAACACAGGGAAATACAAACACAGATGTTTTAATAAACGCAAACCTACTATAATTAAAATATGTTAAATTGTACCGATACAGATATAAATCAAATAAAGTTAATAAAACATACATTGAGTCCATAATGCAGAAATATCTGCGCGTCTTGTTTGACAGTCTCAAACCTTATGATCTTATAAATTCAACTCTCCGAAAATGTACAGTATTGCACATTTTGTCTGTGTTTGAATGAAGATCCCTGTGGATTCTGACCAACCACTGACGCTGAATCACATGATCAACAGAAGAAAGAATGACGCAATCTCCACGCCGTATTTTGAAGAATCACCACACAGAGTTACGCAATAATGTGAGGATGTTTTTTCTTGTCTTTGATATTAAATTTGAAAATCATTAATTCTATCTATCTAGTTAAGTTTCCTTTGAAAGTTTCCCTTTTACAGTAAATGCGAACGTCGCGAAGACAGGAAGTAGTAAGCATGCCCACACTCACGTCGCTGAAGCTCACCGATGCCATCTTGTGCATCTAGCCAATTTTTGGCTACAACCACCAAACCACCAAAACCACCAAGAAGTGTTTAGAAACCTAACACTGAATTATGCTGCATATTGTTGGGCCTATATGCAGTTCATAGTGGTATTAATAACATGTTTGATTATAAGGACATATTTGTTTAATTTAGTGATGTCAATGCAAAATCTGGGTCCTGAAGGAAAGCCAGCAGAAAAGCACAGCCATAAGTAATAAGAAACAGTATTTGTCAGGTACCTGGAACTCGTCTTTGAGGTGAGAAGAATTGCTCTGAGAATCGATGCGGATCATGTCGTAGTACGCGGCTTTGAACTCGCACACGGGAATCGCCGTCTCGCCACACAAACACGCCTCCAGGATGGCATCGTGGATGAAAATGTACTGCTCCTGAGAGCCAGAGAAAACCAGGGGTTGTGTGTCATCAGTGCATGCACTTTCATTTTTGACAACCTTGTTAGTTTGCTTAACATGTACAGTAGATGACAGAATTACATGTGTAACCCTCAGATCAAACCTTTTTTAAAATGAACTCTGAATGCATCATAGCAGCAAGGCAGAAACTATACCTGCTTTTCTGTTGTTATTGCTGTAAATATTGCAGAAATGCAACAGTGGCTCTTAGTGGTCTCAATCTTCTAGATGTTTCATAAAGGTCAATGCAGATGCACTTTAAGGTACAGCACTGGCAGTAAAGGCAAAAGCTTATGTTTTTTGCATACTTCATTAAATGAAATAGTGTAACCTTGAAAGCCAAAACAAAATATGAATTAACATTATGAATTTTATAACCAGTGGCTACCTAAAAATATATTTAGCAGGGAGAAAATAAAAGAGGACCATAATCAGTATCACGATTGAAGCATGCAAACACACCTCAGTCTGAACCATGTTGATTCGTCTGGAGCGCAGAGCTTTGACGCAGTTGTAGATGTCCACCACCCCCTCTCTCTCTGCCATGTCCAGCATGATGTCAATCACGATGTAACATCCTGTCCGGCCGGCTCCCGCACTGACACGGACAGAGCAGGGAAGAAAAGCATCACCTGTCTTGTATCGATTTCATCACTGATCAAACAAGAGCACGTGTCTGTGAGCAGTGGCTCACTCTTTTATAAACACTAATCCTTTCAAAATCAAAGCTTCATTTTGTTCAAAAATAGGGTTTTAAAGACATTCTTTTGATTAAGAACAAAGCACTTGTGTCAGAATGGTTAAAAAACAGTGAGACATCACTGGAGGACTATAACACTGGTTAATGCATGCAAACTGTCTAAAGCAGTGCTTCTGTCTTTTGTATGAAATTGAATTGAAAGGCAAATACAATAATGTATACCTCCTCATAAATGTGAAATACATTGTGTTAAAGTCTAGGTAGTTGAATTAGGTTTACTTCAATTCCTTTGTTAAAATTATATCTGCAAAACTAAACATTTATACTACACATATTTCATGGAATAATTGAAAAAGGTTATTTAGTTTCTAGTCATACTGTCACAATACCAGTAAAATGTCATAATTCTTGTCACCAATTCTGATACCATAGAAAAATCTATTGGAAATATTTAACCTTTTTATTTAACTGATTATAAATAAAAATATTAAATAACAAAAAAATACATGTTAGCTAATTATTAATGCTAATAATAAGTAAATAATACAGCAACCAAGCAAGTACAAGTGAAGTACAAGTGAAGTGAATTAAAGTATTTAAATATTGAAATGAAGAATAAAGAAATACATCACATGTAATAGAGCGAAGACTGATTTTATTATCATTAGTTAGCCATCACTCATTTGTTTTCTTTTTCTGGTTAATATTGTTGTAGCAGATCTTTTCGTCTGCATTCACACTGCAAGACTTAGAAATGCTATATTTTGACATACACAATTTTTTTGTCCCGTCTGTTGCTATGGTTATCACTGCAATCCACGTTTGACTTTTGCTGTTTGACTGAAAAGCAGCATACTGCCATGAAAACAAAGACAATAGCGATCAAAGACTGTTGAAAGGAAAAGAAAGCTGCATCATGGGATTTTTTTGCATGCAGCAATGCAGATGAGACCACATCCTGTTCTTGGGGCATGAACGACAAGCAACATGCTAATGTAAAGGGGTAAAATAGTTTCTGCCAGATGTGTTAAATGAGCTGAGAATCAGAAGAACAAAAGAGTCATAAGAGCTGCTTTGACTGGCCAACAGTGTCAGATGTGGACGCTGGCAGCATGAAGTGTGAGCATGACAAAATAACACAACCAACCACAAGACCATTTTCATATGCAGATGAGCTGTGGTGAGACCTTAAGAACAGGAAATGACGTCATAAACCAATGACAATGCATTCTCCTCTACAACATGAGAATCAGTCTCAACAGAGACGGACCTCCAGTGTCAGGAGTAGTGGATATAAAACATCGAGCTGTGGATCTGTAGTTTCTTCTGATGCTGTACTGTTCATTAAAATTAAAATTTCCTGATAATCTACTCCTCCCCTCAGTCCATCCCAGATTAGGATGAGTTTGTTTCTTCATCAGATTTGGAGAGATGTAGCATTGCATCAGTGTCTCAGCAATGGATGCTATGCAGTGAATGGGTGCCGTCAGAATGAGAGTCCAAACAGCTGATAAAAACATCACAATAATCCACAAGTAATCCACAGCACCCCAGTCCATCAGTCAGTGTCTTGTGAGGAGAAAAGCTGCATGTTTGTAAGAAACAGATGCATCGTTAAAATGTTTTAAATATAAACCATTGCTTCTGTCGCTTGATCTGTCCACACTCCTCTCCTGATTCAGACATGATGACTTTTTCACTGGAGAAAGCAATATTATGGATTATGGACTTGGAAGCCACTGTTTACAGTAAAAAACACCTTGATGGATTTGTTTCTCAGAAACACATACTGTAGCTTTTCACTTGACAAGACTATTGTGATGTTTTTATCAGCTGTTTGGACTCTCATTCTGACGGCACCCATTCACTGCAGAGCATCCATTGCTGAGACACTGATGCAATGCTACATTTCTCCAAATTTGATGAAGAAACACAACTCATCCTAATCTTGGATGATGTTGCGGGGAGGAGTACATTTCCAGCACATTTAAATTTTTGAGTCAACTATTGCTCTATTGAAGAGTTCTGAAATCCCGTTCTTGTCTTCAAACCAATACAAAGCAATTATGACGTTTCATTAGCAATATTTTTCAGTAGCCACTTTTACACGTTAAAAACTGCCAAATTGAATTTTCTGTCATTCACACCTGCTATGCCTTTCTATGTTGGATTAATTTTGCTACTATTCACACGCCACCAAATGACGTCATTCACTGCAAATGATCTTTGAACACTGACTACATTCATGTTCACATGACCTCTACAGCACAAAGGCTGTATGTGTGAAGGCGTCGAGCATGTGTTGATGCATTGCAGTACCTGCAGTGGACGACAATTGGCCCAGCGGTGGGAGGGTTGGACATCTTGACTCGCCGGATAAATGACAACAATCCTGTAGCGTGATACGGTACTCCATGATCAGGCCAGCCAGTGAAGTGAAACTGCTTTACCTCTCGCACCTCATTAAAACCCCTCTGCGAAAATAAGAACAAACATCCACAGAACACCTGAGCACCTGAAAAACAATTATTTACTTTTTCAGCAATTACAGTGGCCCCAAAAAGTATCTGGACACTTAAAGTCACACTGATGACAAGATATCACTGCAAGATGCACAAGCACATTTTACAAGCTAAAGATTATTTTAAAAAATGACTTCATTCATCCACTTACAATTACCAAATTGACTGTTATAAAAGTATGTGTGTGAATAAAAGTGACGTTAGTGAAAAGATGCAGATACAGACTCTTCATCAAATGTTCACACGTGTCCAGATACTTTGTGTGGCCACTGTATATGGAGTACATGAGAAAATTAAAGGCATTTCCTTCAGGGCTACAGAATATTAGTAACACTTGCCATGTTAGACAATAAATTTAAACGTGATAAAATAATCTCACCCTCTCCAGAGTGAAAGTCCTGACAACGTATTCTGCGAGCGGCTCAACCTCCACAAATGTCACTTTAAAATCTCCATAAACTTCAGCATCATCTGGCCAGTACTTATAACATTTCACCTGTAGGGGGATGAGACCAATCAAATGTAAAATCCAGAGCAAATCGCATGCACTCGAATGCAACATGTTGCATGTTCATTAAACACATTTTTATAAATACAGTACCTATGCTGACTGATGAAAAAGCAACGCAGATGCATCTTGATTCACAGCAGTCTGATTTAATTCTGCCTTAAGTCTTCAAGCTGAAGAATGCTTTAAGATGTGAGTGATCACCCTTTAGTACTGTATTCAGACCTATCATTTGCTCCAAGAGCATTATGATATAAAGACTGCTGTGAAATCATTTCAAAATGCATGCACTTGTGCATAATGATAGAATTAAACAAAGGATCCACAACATGCACAAATGTACAAAACACATACATAGACATGCTTCAACCCTTTGAGAAGTGTCATTTTTTCTTATTATTTCTTTCTTTGGATTTGAGGGTGTACATGACCTGCTCCTGGCAGGCTTTGTGAGGTTCACCCATTTTTGTCACTTTGAGCAGATATAACTAGTCCTCGCTCACTCTTCAAAAGGTTTTCGCAGGCAGGGGCCTTCAGGTCACATCACAGAGCACAAAAACACACAACGGCCCCTCAGCAGGCAGTATAGCGACATACCCGGCCCACCTCCACTAGGTTGGTTACCATGACGATACAAGCTGATTGCTCTTGCCAGATCATCCTCCAGAAGTCGTACACCGTCTCGTGGACAGGACCTGTGGGAAAGCCAAAGGTTCTGCTTTATTTCTCTAAATCTATGTATCCATCAATATTTCAGTCATAAACATTTGAACACATGGGAGAAAAAAATGCATTATTTGATAGATTTTGCATGATATCTTTCGTGATAAATAATGTAGAATGCATAACTAATAATCACTGTGGATCGTTCACTGTTAAAAGTGGTAACCTGCAGTTGTTACTTTAAAGTGAAAATTCGGTAACACTTTACCATAGGGACCAATTCTCACCATTAGCTAGCTGCTTATTAGCATGCCTAACATGAACATATTGGTAGTTTATTAGTGCTTATAAAGCACATATTCTGCATGACCATATTCTACATCCCTAATCCTACACACTAACTAAACTTAACAACTACCTTATTAAGCAGTTTTTTTGGAATTTATTGAGGCAGTGTTAATGGTTTGTTAATAGCGAGAACTGGACCTTAAAATAAAGTGTGACCGAAATTTCTAAATAATTTAACCCATATAAAGTAGTTTTGGTGGTATGAATGAATATACTGAATATAAGGTTGATACAGCAGTATAAAATAATATTTTTGACTTAAAACGAGTTCCTGTACAGCAGATGTTCCCATTTTTATGCTACCATTTTTTCCAGTGTTTGTCCATTTGCTGTTCCACAAATGTCTCTGGTTGCTTATTAGAAGGATATTCAGTGCATGTTTTTAGTGAATAATTTTGAATTTATGAGCATGCACGCTTTTTAAGATGTGTATCAGACCAAAAAGAATGCAGTTTATGCATATTATGACAATACGCTTACTGAGTTTGTTATAGTACATTATATTTAGTTCACTGTGCAGTTCATTATATTGGAACATCTGTCAGTTTTTGTTCTTGGCACGATTAATTCAACATTGCTCATTTACCTTGAGTTGCGATGTAATGGCTGGGCCTTTGGTATCCCTGCAAGAGAGAGAGAGAGAGAAAAAAAAGATTTTGTTGTAGGCAGCAAACAATTCAAAATCTGAGAATAATTAGTTTCATAGTGGCCTATGCAAAATTGTGCCAAATTATGTTTTTAACCATTTCATTGTGAGAATTGTAATCTCAGCACACACACACACACACCACAATTTCTATGAATCAAACACACACTGCAGGGAGACCCGACTTCAAATCCCCCCTCCCACGAAAACTAAAACACACGACACCAAAATTATGAGCATTAACTTAAACACAGGCCAGGGATGTTAACATGCATGGCAAAGCAGATGAGTGGCAGCGTGAGGAAGAGCGACAGAATGGAGCTGGATGTGTGTCTGCACAAGCGGCTCCATGCAGATGGGCTTCGGGGCATGGAAAGGTGAGACAGAGAGGGGAAGTGTGTTCGAATGCGCCTACAGTGATACTTACATCCCTGTACAGCCAAATCTATCGCCCCAAAATCAACCGCATAAGAGTGAGAGAGAGCACAACAATGTCAGTGAGTCAGCAAGCACCTCCAACAAGGAAGAAAAGAAAGCTGTATATTGTGTATAGTTGAGACAAAGGCATGCATAAAAGACCTCACATACGAGGGAGGGAGAGACGTTTTCTCACACGTTCGCCAATGGAGGAGGAGGCGGCATCGCCACTTACATCAATGTAGTTGGCATTTATGTAGTCGGAGGACGGGTCGTCTTCCATTGGCTGCAGGATCACTCGAGAATGATCGTCTACAGCGCGACACACGGCAAACAGAGCAGATTCAGGACAAAACACTGTGGCTCTTCTGTTTTGTTGGCATGCTGCTGATTGATAGTGAGCTATGAAACTCTTACAATGCATGAAAATGTGTCCTGGTCAGATTTCACCGCAAAATCATTTGGAAGAAATACAAAAATCACAAGATCAATTGCTTTTTAAGATTATCTGCAGAGTGATATTATTTTCAAGATGATTGAGCACATATTTTTTTCATAATTTCTTATTACCGTAATGCATAGTATGGAAGCCCGTTTCCACCACTAAATAAAAAATTTAAGGTAAAAGGTAATTGTGACTTTTTATCTCGCAATTCTGAGTTTTTCTCTCTCGCAATTGCGAGTTCATATCTCACAATTCTGACTTTCTTTTTTTCTCAAAATTGCGTTCATATCAGGCAATTCATTTTGACTATATAACTCGCAACTGCGAGTTTATATTACACAATTCTGACTTTATAACTCGCAATTTTGACTTTATGAATTAATGTAATGAATACTGAGAATTTGGGGGAAATGTGTTAAATTGTAAATAATTGTACAAAACAATTAAATAGGCTTCTTCTTTGGTGCACAATATAATGCCTTAATCTAAAGATTTTGGGGTGAAATAAGACGCGTACTTGATGTTCAGTCTTAAAGCACAAGTGCATGTTGGTTTTCTAAAGAGTAACAGAACAAATGCTCTCAAAAGGTTCTTTAATGACTGAAAAACCATCTAAAGGAGAGTGTATGGAGCCAGATAATAAGTGTACTGGAGAATATCCTACACTCTTACATGCAATGATGTTCCCGTATCGATTCTTCGTTCGATTTTGCTCTTTCTTTGCTGCATCCCAGGTAGCAGACTGACCCTCAAAGAAGCTCTAGAAAGAAACACAGTATATGAATTACAACACAGCCAACAGGGGACTAAGTTAATCAATTTCCTAATTTACTCCCATTTTCATCATGATTGACAATATCAGCACAACACAGCAGTTTGAATTTGCTCTCTGTTCATGGAAATCCATGCAAATTTGATCACTGAACAGCCAAACAAAACAAAATGTTTTGCATCTGGCACACAAAGTCGACTGATCAGATTGTGGTTTCATGAAATAAACCACCAACACGCTGCCTGCAACCAGCAAACTCAACACTGCAAATCACGTGTGGAAATAATGCTGTGGAGGAGGGGTTTCAACGGCTTCTTGGAGAAGTGTGACATTTTTTGCATGTTAAAGAAATAGTTCACCCAAAAATGAAAACAATTAGCTAAAAATGTACTCACCCCCAGGCCGTCAAAGATGTAGATGAGTTTGTTTCTTCATGGGAACGCATTTGGAGAAATCTAGCATTGCAACACTTGCTCAGCAATGGATTCTCTGCAGTGAATGGGTGCCGTCAGAATGAGAGTCCAAACAGCTGATAAAAACATCACAATAATCCACACCACTTCCGTCCAATAGTTAATGTCTTTTGAAGCCAAAAGTTGCTAAACAAATCCATCAATCTGTTGCTTGATCTGTGCATATTTCTCTCCTGATTCAGACGAGTTGACTTTTTCACTGGAGGAAGCGATATTATGGATTATGGACTCATATTTTAGCCGGAACCAATAGTTTAAACATCTTAATGATGGATTACAAACATGCAGCATTTTGCTTCACTAGTCATTCACTGATGGACTGGAGTGCTGTGGATTATTGTGATGTTTTTATCAGCTCTCATTCTGACGGCACCCATTCACTGCAGAGGATCCACTGGTGAGCAAGTGATGCAATGCTACATTTCTCCAAATCTGATGAAGAAGCAAACTCATAATTGTTTTGGTTGTTCATTTGTGTGAGATCATTTTCTGCAAATTTTTCATTTTGGGGTGAACTATCCCTTTAAAATATTTCAATAGTCCTTCTGAACAATGGAAGACAAGGGAAAGGTTCAGGTAATCTGTGTGAAAAAATGTTTTGTTTTGTTTCCAGTTATTTTTGATGATTCTAGCTGTGCAGAAATGACACACTTTAGCTTTAAGATCACTTACGGGTTTGTCCACACAGGACACATTCTCACAGTCATCAGTCTAACCTCGTACTCCTCCTTGAAGCCGTAACTGTCTGAGGTCTTCATCAGATTGATGTGCTGCAGCAGGTCGGCCACCCGTATGGCAGGATGGAGCTGTCCGGTCTGATAGGGTGACTCGGTGCCCTCGCAGTGGTAGCGTGGGATGTCAAGCAGTCTGCTGTTCTCTGCCGCCGCTGTGTGGTTCTCGTCTGAGATATGGGTTGGGAAAGATTTATTGGAATGCACACTGAGAGATTCTGACAAACCTGCATGCTAAACTCAAAGGACTCAATACACACACACGCAAAACCTCACAAATGCATATATAATCCCAGAGTTGTGCACTCTGAACAGGACAGAGGCATTTCTTCACACACACTTACCAGTGATAGGCACTTATGGGGCAGCGGGAGAGAAAAGAGTTGTTTAGTTCAGCATCAGCTCAAACACACGGGCTCTGTAGTACAGCTGATGGGGTGATATGGACTAAACATGTTTACAGAACACAACTACAAGACACTAAGACGAGGGGGAGCACAAACAAAGCCACTCTCTACATCACATCCAGACTGGTAGAGTTTTGCATTTTCTCAGGCACCTCAGATTTCACTTTAGTTGTAGTTTTTGTGGAGATGCAGAAGCCACATCCACATATTTATATATATATATATATATAGGTCCGCAAAAGACACCTCTGAATATTATCAAATGCACAGGAATTGAAACGACAGGAAATGATTTATAAGCAAACCCCGTCGATTCTCGAGAACAAAGACAAGTGCACTTTAAGTGTTGCTTCTACACAGCCTTGGCCTACATCTTGACAGAACCACTTGTAAAGTTTCTGAAGACTTTGATGATCATTATTCGGTCACATCTTATAAGGGACTGTAACTTTTCTTCATCTCAGATGTCAGAGAGACGCAGCTGTTTGGATGAAGTGTTGTCTTCTACATGTCAGCTCTGTCTCTGCCAGAGTCGTGGCCTAAGGAGATGTTTTAATACCCCACCATCATCATCATCATCATCATCATCATCACACCACTGTAGACAATGCCTCTCTTGCTTGTTCTGTCATGTTAGCTCTATGCTAGCATCTGACACTGTTAACCCAGATGACTGGAGTTCTATTAGGTTTACGTGTAAGCTGTCAGTTTAGTTTCAGCATCATCCCACGAGCTCCAAGAACACTCATAATGTCATGTGGGTGCTGCAACAGTGTGTGTGTTTGATGAGGGTTTGTTAAAACACACAGATTAGGGATTCTCAGTTGATTCTGCTTCCAGATTTACACTGAGCATCCAGTAGTCCTTAAAATGTTAATTAACGTGAATCTTTTAATGATTAATTATTAATATCCCTTGTGAAAAAGACACTTTAGCATACTTTTAAGAAGACTACTGTACTTATTATGGAAATACTATCCTTTAAAAGAACATACAGTACATGCAAACTGAAAGTACTGTTATGTTTTCTGACACTTAATTGCATTTTAATTTAAATTAATTGAAAACATTATTGTTTAAATGTATATTAAATGCAATTAGTTGAACTTCAGAGTGTTTTTGACCCATTTAGTAGGACTTCAGTACATCTTTATTTGTAATTTCATAACTTCGGTTGTCTTTGAAATCTGGTTAAAATGTTGATACACTAAAATATACTTCATTTCTATTGAAATATGTCATTTGTATTGGTAATCACTCATTTGTAATGATGTAATGAGGAAGTTAGTGCATGTAAAATGTTTAAATTGTTATTTTTTTATATATTAACTTGAAATGTAACATCAAATAACACTAGAATTCTAATCAAAATCTTTAAATGTACTTCAGTTTGTTAGTCAACACATCAAAAGTGTACTTCTTTAAAGCACAACAAAAGATACAAAAAATTAAAACATAATTAAAAACGCTTTTTAAAGCAAACCGACAACAACAAAAAAGTTAATATTACAAACAATTAAAAATAATTTGACAATTACAAAGTGCACTTTTTTTTCTGCTGCCTGTGACCTGTCAGAGATGCAGCTCTTTTTTGACTCACAACCCACCAGAAAAGAAACTCTGGAATATAGAGTTTGTGTGTGTTTACTTTAAATGACCAAAATTGCTAAAAGTCCCCAAGTGTGCTAAATCTGACACAACCTCTCCTTAGGGACATATATAGTTTTATTTTAAGGATAGTGTTTGGGTTCATCTGTAGTAATTATAATTAGCTTTATATAAAAACAATAATAATAATAAAAAATAAAAATAAACTAAGTATGTCCTCATTGTGCAAATGTGTGTGTCCACCGTAGCAGAAGCACAGTCTTCTTACTTTAGGTGAGTGGTGACTGTGGCTTCACTGCAACACACAGTCATCACTAGTCGCCTCATGAGACATTTGTAACATTCTGGGATTTGAATCTTTAAGCACAGCAGTTCTCGATCCATTCCTACAGGCTCCCTTGACTGCATGCTTTGGATGTGTCTGACAGAACTTGTTAATAGTCCATCAACTGAACCGGGTGCTTCAGTTCACTGTGCAATACAGGAGGAGCCGTGGAAATGACTGAAAAACCCTGTTCTATGTAACACAACAGGAACATGGTGGGGGGCTACATGAGTGATGCATGCTGGGTAATGAAGGTCTATATGTGCAGCAGGAGTCCTCAGCTCAATTCAGTTCTCTTTTGAAGGAAAACTCAACCTGAATCAAACATTAACTCATGAAGTTATTTAACTAATTGGGGAGAAGAGTTTGCCTGGAAATATGGACGAATCAAAGACAACATGAAACTGTGCTTCTATAGCGTAATGTATTATATAGGGCAGGGCTTGATTTTAATCATTGTGATTTGATCAGATTGGTCTGTGATAATGTTGGTTATTATTATTTCCTTGCTCACACCTCCTTTGTTATGGGAGGTGAAGAAAGTGAACACATCTTGATGAAATACTATATTTTTTTTTTACCTGTAATACGTAGGGATGCACAATATTGGATTTTGCTGATATCCGATACACCTATAATTTTCAACTAATTTTGGCCGATTGTCGATGCCGATACCGATATATAATTATTTTTAAATTTTGGTTAGTTTTTAACAAGAACTTATTTGTTAGAATTAAATAAACGATAAAGCTATTTTATAATTTAAAATAACTATAAATAAACTATAGATATTAATCACTGCATATTTCTTTTTTCTCAGAAAGATGCAGTGGTGACCATAACATTTTATTTTATGATTTAACATTAACATGGTCTAAAGCAAAAGAGTTGTACAAATTCTAAAAATCTTCTAGAGCTCATAATTTGTTTAAAAATATAGCATATGATAAATTAATGATAAATCAGTATATATAAAATTATTTAATTAAAGTGTCATGTTTGTGAATTTTTTTTTTTCATGTAAGCTTATGACCTTTCACTCCAAACATACTCATGATTTTATGGCATCAATTACTGCTTTATTTAATAAATACAGTCTAAATATTATTGTGTATTTTACTTTTATTTTATTAGAAGTAGGCCAACAGTGCCCCCTATGGAATTAAAACTCCTTACTGAGCGGGCATTATGACCTATCATACACCGAATGCGTCATTCTGTACATGCATTCTCAGTTAAAATGTAGCAATCCAAAACAGTGAATCTAATCATCATTCAGACAAAACTTTGCTTCAAGAATGAGCCACAATGCTGACGTGATCTAATCACATTGTTGAAATGATCAAACCCCTAGCACATGTGAGTTAATGTATCGGCAAGATATGTCTGCATAATTTTTCATATCGGGCCGATGCCGATATTTACATTTAAAGGCATTATCAGCTGATTCCGATATTGGTCCAATAATATTGTGTATCCCTAGTAACCTGCACTGATTTAATGTAATTTTAAGTAAGACAGTTAGACCTTTTGACATACAAAATGCAAGTAAAATGTATTTCATGTTGTCTTCGAGCCATAACACAGGTTGAACTGAATTGCTCTGTTGAGACTCCATTGATCCAGACACGGGCACACCATACACTGAATCCTCACCTAAGACAGCTGTTGGCACGAGAGGGTCATTAGGCACTGCAGAGAAACATGCAGAGTTATCATAAACAAAAACTCAAGAGCTGAGGATGTTCAGAAACTGAAATCAGTACAGGAGTCTTACTGCTGCGTCTGCACTTGAGAGTTTACTCAAAATTCAACAGAAATGCTGTGGGTGTGTTTTGCACGATCACACAATATTAGGTCATTAGTAATAATGTGAATCACAGAGGCACGTATAATTGCATTTAATGCGCTTGCATTGTGCTGGGCAAGATAGAGGTAAACAATCTTAACTACTGCTGTTATACAGCAAAAAGAAAATCTTATTACACACTAGTTCCTAAACATGCATCACTCTCTTTGTGTGGGCCGCTTTCGGCTTTGTGTGTGTTTTGGGTTTTACAATGTTCTCCTACACATATCAAGTGGAAGTTTCAAAATCCTCAGACAAGCTCGATATGATTCTATAATGTTCCATATTGTCAAAAGTCAAGCCCGAAATATATTTGATTTTATACGAGCTGTTGAGTCATTCTGGAGGACTTATACTCACAGCGGTTGCTGAAGTTGTGCGAGTCCATGAAGGTGACGGACATGGGCTCCTCAGCGTGCAGAGTGCTCTGGTCTGCATAACTGCGATCCATGGAGTTGACCATGTGCGTCATCTCCTGACGGGTGTTTCCGATGGCGTCCTTGCGCTTCTTGGCGAGCTTCCTGATAACCCAATTAAAGACAGAATCATTAAAGGTCTGTTACTCCAGAAAACAGCATCCCTGCACCCTTCAGCCCACCCAAAGCACCCACATGTAGGAATAAACAACAGACAGGAGAGAGAAGAAGGGATGATCCGATAGGAAAGCTTTAGTTCCATGGTAAAGGACAACTTTGAGGAAACTTTTAGGAAATACTTGCAAATTAGTGGATGTGATTCAGGGAAATAAAACCATGGCTGTTCAAACTGCAATTAGAGCTGAACATGTTTTACTGTCAGAAGAGCTACTTTGTTACAAAATATATATATAAATAAATAAATAAATAAATATAAATATAAATATATATATATATATATATATATATATATATATATATATATATATATACTATTATTATTATTTTTTTGTGTCAGTGCAGATCATTTTTTATAAAATTAAAAATTTTATTTTTTTTTTTCGTTTTGCATAGACATTTGTAGAAAGAGCTTTTGTATGTTGTGATGTATGTGACAACATTAAAACTGCAGAAAATGTTCTTAATCAGACATTTTTTTTTTTTCATAAAGAGCTGCATGACAAAATGTGATATAAACTTATGTGCTATTAACCTAAGATTAATGTGTCAAATCATTTTCAATTATTTTGAAGCATATTAAGGCTGTTCTTTGTAGTTAGAGAAAATACTGCAAAAATATTTAACTTCTGTAAAATGTACATTCCAACATGAATGATATGGAAATCTAAAGGAACGGTTTAAGGGCTTCATTGTACAAAATGCCATCAAGAACATCAAAATGAACAAAGTATGAGAAGTGAGCTCTGAATTTTTTGCATTATCTTATGCACTTTTGCATCTTGCCTAAAGCAAATCGGTTTTGTTTTAAGGATGATTAGACATCTGTAAACAAGACTAAATACTGATCAAGTCTTTTTTTGCAGTTAGTGTTTTTCCATGTCTGTGTCGGTTTTTTAGGTTGTTTGTGTATTCAAGAAAGCAAATATAGAACCAGTCTGAACTAAAAAAAATGCATTCACTTTTCATGGTTTTATTTTTTTTTTAAAGTGTCATGTCATGTGATGAAATGCAATGTGGAGCTGTGAAAGATGATTTGTAATGCAAATGATTTACTTATTTTCTATTTGTTACAAGATTTCTATGCTCTTTCGACAAGAATAGATAAAAGCAGGAATCTCTTGATATCTGACTGAGGTTTTGTAGAGATGTCACAATAACTCTAGGAAAGCCATCAAAGCAGCGCTCGAGTCACCTGCTAGATTGAGCTGCAGACTAAAGGCCAACCGAGAACACGAGAGAAACACCGCTTCACCAAATGAATGAACAGATGAGTATGTGAGGATGAGAGGTGGACGGAGACACGGTGAGTAACTATTCCACACACACACACACAAAATAAAACCTAATCCCCCGCCCCCCCCAAAAACAACAACAGACGAATAACAGACACAAGTGCAGCATTCTTTTTTCAAATAACACCGCTTGGATGTGACCCTCGCCGAGCATATCCATTGTCCATGAACTACTGCAATGCAAAGGAACGTGATTGGCCAAAGCGATTTGTGTTTTCACTTGAAAAAAGGATACTGCATCTTTAAAAGACTAAGAGGACTAACAATAGACAGAGACCAGAGAGCCCTGCATGTAAGTCACCGTTTTGCTTTTGCTTTGGTCTGAGCGTCTCTGTTACTTACAGGTAATATGAGTACGAATAGTAGCTCCTCCTGGCGAGCGAATGAGAAACAGCACAAACAGATGAAGAGATATTGGTGAGAGCAATGTGGGAATCAACCGTACCAGCATAAGCAACAGATACCTAGTCAACAGCAGTTCTGATGGAAGCTTTTAGCCTGATTTCTGTCGCCCTCATTGGTGGCATTCATTAAAACATGCATGACTTGTACATTTGCGTGCAATTAGAAACCCTATTTAACTGACAGTCGTCTGTTAGGAGGAGGAAAAGAAACAAAACACAATCAGAGCATGCAAAATCTCTGGTTCTTCAATTTCATCATGCATTTGAGGCGCTCTGACTTGCAATAAATCTTGTAGCACAGATGATTTAAAAATATTAAAAAAGCCGTTTTTAAAGAAAAGAAAATACATATGTGGAGCACAACCAAAAAAAAAAAAAAATAAATAAAAAAAAAAATAAATAAATAAATAAATAAAATGGTGCAAATCAAATCGGCAAGCTGCTGACTTCCTGCAAAATAAGCAGCGTCAATGACCACTGTTTTAAAGATGCAGTATCTTCAGTTTGACCGGAAAACATTGATAATCCATTGCTCAGTTAGAAATGAGCCGTTTATATTTATTGCTGTGTGTCGAGGTTCAGTATAAGCACATATTAATTCATTTGAACAGGTTGGCAAAACTCACAAAAATGGAGTCACAAACTAAAGGTCCCACATCTGTGAAATGTGTTTAAATGTGTTTAACAGTGCAGTACACTCCACCTAAATAAAGTCTGGTTAGTAAAACAAAAAATCATGATGTCCATACATGAGATGAAGACTTATATACTGCTCACTTTATCTCAGTAAGACCACCTAATATCAGGCATTCTGCTTGTGGAATAAAGCAATCATGGGAGACAAATATGGTATTTCTACAAAAGCAGGACCAGCCAGAAGCTTTTTCCTTTGTGTCACAGCTGTCAGTTTAACATGCCCTGTTGTATCTCTTCTTTAGGAAAATAAATGAAGGAGTGCACCTTCTTAGTACTACTGCACAGAATGAATGAAGTATGGATGAGGATGAAGAATCAGCCTAATGGTGGTGGGCCAGGGTCCTTTACTGGGATCTGAAGCCCATTCATGAGAAAAAAATAAAAATAAAAATACATAAAACAAAAACCAATTCCCCCACAGCTTGATTTGCTCTGGATCTGCACTGTTTGTTAAGGAGCACAATGAGCTTCCCTACATAAACCTCACTATCTATTATGTTCTACCAAATGTGAGTCCTAAGAGACAACCTTTAGGCCTAATAACATTATAAAAAAGAGCTTGTGTAAATTATACCAGCTAATGTTTCCAGCCTGGTCCGTTATGAGCATTAATATGTGTTTGCACATGAATGGCAGTGCTGTTCAAGAAAACACCACATGATGGAGCCATTAGACAGAAGCAGCAAGAACTGCTGAGAGAGAGAGAGAGAGAGAGAGAGAGAGAGGGGAGTGGCTTGAGTTTGTCAGGTGATCTGGAGGAGGTGGATGTGCACATAAAACACCCCCATCAAAACAATCACATCTTACTGCTGCTGCAACTCGTTTACAAAAGCTCATCTGAACAAAACAGCTCGTCCTGCTTTAGACATTCACTAACACATCTACTCCTTCATCTCACAAATATCAAATATTCTCTGGTGTATCCTGTGAATGTTCACTTCACAGACACACTCTACAGTGCTACACTGTAACACTTTCATTCATCTTTTCAGCAGAATAATGCTGATTTCATGTGCGAGTCAGTGTTTGGCTGCTGCTGCAAGCTCTCTCAAAACCGGCCTGTGTTTCCACACACTTCAGGATCAAACAACAACCAAATAATAATAGACATAAATGACTACTATTACTAATAATCTGCCCACAAATATATGTGCCAGTACATATACACAATAATAATAACAATAATGTACACATGATATTTGTTAATAATGTTTTTAGGCAGATGTGGCAAATAAAGCTGCTGTATACACTGTGCAACGTGACATTTAAAAAAAATCAGCAGACATTTTTTTATCCAAATGCAGTGCATTCAGATTTCTCAATGTACAAGTACATGAATTCTCTGGAAATCAAACGGTTCCAGCACTATGTTCAAAAGTTTGGGGTCAGTAAGATTTGTTTTTTTTTTTCCTCTCTGAAAACAGCGAATACTTTAGTTCAGCAAGTATGTTTATAATATTATATTTATAATCTATAATCTATAATCCGTTTCAAATAAACTCTGTTCTTTTGAACTTTCTATTAATCTGTGAATCCTGAAAAATAAAACGCATTACAGTTTCCACAAAAATATTGAGCAGCACAACTGTTTTCAACATTGGTAATAATCAGAAATGTTTCTTGAGCAGCAAATTAGAATATTAGAATGATTTCTGAAGATCATGTGACACTGAAGACTGGAGTAATGATGCTGAAAATACAGCTGCGCATCACAGAAATAAACTACAGTTTACAACATATTCACACAGAAAGCAGCTGTTTTAAATTGTAATAATTTTACAGAAAAGACTACTTTCAAAAAGATTTAAAAATCTTACCGACCCCAAACTTTTGAACAGCTGTGTGCATTTGAACGTGTGTGTACTTTATGTTTAAATTATGCCTCAAATTTATAAAACACCACCAGATACAATAAAATGTTCACATCAGTAAAAAAAAAGGTTTGTAAATGGGCTAAATAATGAATTGAAGGCATCTGTTAGGTGGATAATAAGATTCCAGAACAAGAAATTGTACATGTGCGGGTTTGCTGTATGTGCATCTGATTCTCTTTTAATGGCTTTAATTGAGATTTCGTCTTGTTACGCTGGAAGGCAGAGGCTGGGGAAACAAGCGGCCCCTGGGTGGCGTGTAGTTGACAGCGGTGGAGATGGGGCCCCTGCGGCTGCTCCCTGGGTGCTGATGATGTGATGAGATGGCAGTGGAAGGAGGATGTTGGTGTGCTCTTGGGCATTTCAAGAGCCAACACAAACGTACTGTAACGGCACACATTCACAGAACCTTACCTCTTCTTCACCAGCAGGATGGCCATGAGCACCAAGAGAATGAAGACCAGCACGGCAGCACTGATGCCGGCAATTTTCACCACTTGGTCAGTCTGTTTGGCCGGGTCTGGAATTACTTCCGGCTCCTCTGTGGCCCCTGAAGAGAAAAAGCAAATCTTTTAAATGTAACGTTCCCTCATATAAATGCTAACCTGGAGCCATTGCTTAGCAGTTTGTGCACATGCTCCAATGCAATGAGATGAGATGCAAGCTCAAATTCAAAATATGACCAATCATTATTATTATTTTTTCCTACTAGGAAGCCAAAATAGTACCCACAAAACCAAGGTCATCAGAATAAATGATATTTTTGCCATTAATGCACCTGTTGCAACTGTTTCTACAAGATCCTGTTCCAGATGTACTTCTAAACTCAAACATCACGGAAGTCTTATGACCACAACATGAGCTTTATTTGTTGCTGGTTTACACATGCCTAAACGTCTCACAAACTGCCATCAGTCTGCTGTGTGATATCTTTCTCTCGCTGCCAAAGCATAACAGAATGGGATGAAAATGACTGTCGGATATGTTTCTCCAAACATTGGCAGACAACCACAGTATCATTCCATTGTTGAACGCTAATATTATTACCTGGCATGAATAGAACACAAAAATGAGTCTGCTCTAAAAATAAATGTATGAAACAGTTCAAAGAGAAGATGCTGCCTCTGAGCACAGCCTAAAGAACAGAGTGTGAAGGATACGATGTTGAGATAAACAGAATGTTAAACCTCTGGGACTCTACAAGCTCTGTAAACACGAGTGAAGCCATCACACTATACAGTGTATTCTCCAGGCCTGTTAAAATCACACTGCAGCAGAGAACACTGTCAATCCACTGATTTTAACACTCAAATGCAGATAAGGGAATTCTACGTGAATGCATGAATGGCTGTGGAGCGGCATGGTGTGTCTATCTGTGGTGGTTTAAAATACAAACTGATTGGGGTTCCCTTGTGAAAAAAGAAGCATGTTTAATTGTACTGAATGTGCACTTGTGAAGTGTATCTCAAATCTTGAAGGATTTTTTTTTTTTTTTGTTGGTAAACTTTACATACAGACAATACAGTTTTATTGAAAAAATAGGCCAATTAAGGGCACTTTCATGACTATTACTTTGTATTAATGTAAAATAATCATTTTAACATTAGTCTATTATTTGATACCACATTTAAAGTTAATATATTTTAAATGTGTAATTTTTAGGGATACACAGTTGTATCGGCCAATAATCGGTATCAGCCAATAAAAACAATTATCTGCCAATTTGTTTAAAAACAGCCAATCATCAGGGCTGATTATTTCCTGTCAGTCAAAAGAAGAAAAAGAGGGTGCTTATTTACTGTTAATTACATATGCATGTTTGAATAAATCTGTCATGACGACAAGTTTTTCATCAAGTTTTTGAACCTTATGTGCTGTTGAGTTGTATACTAATGTTTTTATTTGAGTGTGGTTATTATATCTGAAAATAAGTAGCATTGAATATAATAGTGTTTTTGTTCATTTTAGCCTCTAATGTTCCAAATGAGAGGGTTCCCTGTATAGTTTACAGCATTTTTAAATATTTTTTTTATTTTTTTTCGTAAGAAAACCAAATTATCGGTATCAGCAGATATCATTCCTAATAACTGCTTATCGGTATCAGCCGAGAAATTCCATATCGGTGCATCAGCAATAATTACAAATATATTTAAATACATGACACAATAGTTCCATGTCTAGTTTCAATAGAAAAGACATGGAAGTATATTTTTATTGTAAATTTGGCTGTATACTGGATGTATAACCATATTTCAAAGATAATAGAAGTAATTATGGAATAATGTAAAAAAAAATACTATTTACTATTATTTAATTATGTCATCCTGGTATTGGGACTCACTCTCTCGTTTCATACAAACACAGCTGCTGCCATTTTGTCATGATTGTTTTGTACACTGTAATCTAACTAACAAACTGGTAAAATAAAAAAATAAAAAAAAATGTCTTAAATCTTTTATCGCCATAATTATTTATGTGGTGAAATGTTGTGTAATAAGTGTATGACTGTACCGTATCCCTTAAATATTTTTTGTGTCTAATTATTTACTTATGTGGCAAGTAGCTATGTAATAAGAGGGATAATGTACTTCTAGTCGGTTGATATTGCAGAATAACCCCTCCATGTCCTGATCACCCTGTCGGGGGTTATTCTGCAAATATCCCTTACATAAAGTTCAATGTGAATAAATTATTTTGTGTTTGTATATTAAGTTTACACAGCAAGTAACAAGAACTAAAAAGCAGACAATTAAATGTTTAATAGTCATTACCTGTATGACAACTAAGTGGTACAAACCCAGTATTACTTAAAAGTGGTGTGTCGCAGAGCTTCTGCTCCAGTGTAAATGTACTGCAGTGGTGCTTTGGGTCTGTAACCCTGTCAGAAATACATCACTGCCAACTGAAATACTTCTCACACACCGTTCTAACAGCAAAACTATCATTATGGCATCTACGCGTATTGATCCGAAGCGCTGCTGAACTCCAGCTCAGTGCATATGACATTTATGGTGGTCTGGATGCTGACTTCACTCATGGCTTTGCCTGTAAATGCCGCATTGTGTGATCTGTCTGGGCGGCAGGAGTAAATGGATCTCTGGTATGTCCTGAAGCTCTACTATAAGCTTTTAAGAGTGATAAGGCAATGACCCGCTGACATGGGCCTCTTAAATAAAGCCATCAGCTGTACTCTTCTGCCTCTGGATCTGTGGGGCAGCTTATTTCTACCCAACAATAACACTCAAACAAAAGCCAAGCCCCCGTCACATGGCTTCTCTATTCTTTACAACACATTTGGGCGAGTGAGCAGCCTGGGGTGAAATGGCCAAGACGCAGATCACTGCTGCCCTAATGCACCGGTCCTTCATCATCAAAATACTCTCTTCCTCTTCCTTCACTTTAAGCACTGATCACATGAGTGCTGCGTTAGCTTCAGATGACCTGTCCGCATGACACAAATACCAATGAATGTCAAAAACACAAATATCTCTGTCAATAACAAATAACCCAGGCACAATCAACGGGACAGATATGAAAGCTCAAGCACTCTTATTGGCAGCTGAAAGCACTACAGGACTGGGGAATCAGCAGGTTTTGTTCTGCTGCCACACTACATTTGATTTTTATTTTCCCTGCCAACATTTCCACCTATCACACAAAGATGTTATTTTATTTTTTAGCAACATAGTTTTGTAAGTTTTTTTTATATATATATTTTTTTATAGATAATTTATAACAATCTTTTTTTTTGTCTCATAGTAACAATTTTAATACTTAATATTTTTGAAAACTCTGTGACAGTTATAACAGCATAAACAATGGAATTAAATTCTAAATGTGGAATTACATTATTACTTGTTACTCAGAAATCCAAAACATCTGAATTGATTTCTGTAATTACCGTTTAGTGAAGCAAAATAAAGGAGTTTCTGGAAATGCATTAAATCATAGGTCTTCAACCCAAGGCATTAAACATTCAGCTATTTTAGAATAGAAAAATCATTTTACATATAGTGGCAGTATTGCTACAACTGTGCATACATTTGGTTAGAAAATGATTATTTCCGATTATTTCTGACACATCACAATCTGGCTTTGATGTCATGGTTTAGTGTGCTATATCCATATGATCTTCTAAATGCAATCTGCAAACACTGACATCATCACAACATGGCACAAACTGATTGGCATCTGCTGATGCTGCAGCCAATGAGCTTGCTGCTTAACTTTGAAATAGTTTGGTTTAACCTGTTAATCTGCATCCCCCATTTTGGGGCTCACAGCTGAAAATGACCTACCTAACTTAAAACTGTAACAGTTCCTGACTTCAGTGTGCTACACACACAATTTTGGCGTCTTTGGAAAGAAGACTCTTTGGGCTTTACCCTCCATCATCCGGAGTTTATAATGCTCAAAAAGATAAAAAGTTATAGACACTGAAGTGCCTTGAAAAAAATTGTATCAAACTGATTTTTTTTTATTTCATATAAAAATACATGAAATCAGTCCTGGAGCAATCCAGAAAAGTAATAGGTTGAAAGTCACATGTCTCAAGAGTTTCTATTTCAAATCTGAAGAAGATACCATGAAAAATTCGATTCTGAAACTATGTCTAGTCCCCCCCCCCAACTGTTTGAGGAAAAATATTTACTAAATGTATTGAAGGGTTCTACAAACTATTTTAGTCATTAAACATACCACAGCATAGTTATTCAATTATAAAACAATAGACAGGATCTTAGACATCGTATAAGTGATTTATTTGAGCAATAGAAAAATACAATATGAATAATTTGAGTATTAAAAAGAAATAATAATAAAAAAAGAATTAACTATGTATGCCAATTACAATACATTCACATTGATAGATGCTCATATAATCATAATCATATGCCGATAATCATAGGCCGATGGACTGTTAAGTCGTGGCCTAATGGTTAGAGAGTTTGACTCCTAACCCTAAGGTTGTGGGTTCAAGTCTCGGGCCGGCAATACCATGACTAAGGTGCCCTTGAGCAAGGCACCAAACCCCCAACTGCTCCCGGGCGCCGCAGCATCAATGGCTGCCCACTGCTCCGGGTGTGTGTTCACTGCTGTGTATGCGCACTTTGGATGGGTTAAATGCAGAGCTCCAATTCTGAGTATGGGTCACCATACTTGGCTGTATGTCATGTCACTTTCACTTTTTTTTCACTTTCATACAGATGGTAATCATACAGATGCACCATATAGTCAATAATCACACTCTATTCACATAGACCGCATTCACACTGATAGTTGTGATTACACAGTAATCACACGCTGATGTGCGCTCATACAGATGGTAATGATGCAGATACAGCCACATTCCCCACAAAACACACACACATATGAAAAATGTTGAAAAAGAAAAAAAAAGAAAGAATTGTCTGTGCAAAAAGTCAATCGCTAAGTAACGCCCCCATCATATGACAGGTGCGTCACGATCCGTCACGAGAGAGCTACAGAATTCAAATAAACAATATTCCGCGTATCTTTTACCTTTTTTTAGCGAATGGTCTCATTCTGTTTGTGACACTGTATGCTACAAAAACATGCTGTTTTTTACTACCAAGATGCAGTTTTTTTGAGCTTAAGTTATTCCATAATGGATACAAACAATACTGTCCCCGAAGAAATGAAACGTAAACAAAGGAATTACCATCCATATTACAACATTATTCCTTTACTATTCTTAAAAAGCTCATACAAAGTCAATATTTAATGGATTTCTGCTGGATCATTATGTTCATGTACTGTGTTTGAGGGTTTATTCTTTTCTATTCTCTTATAGACATCTTGCAATTGTTACCTTAAAGAGTTATTTCTACCTGATTTAATCTGTAAAATAGTTTTGTTTGTATAAATCAAATCAAATAATGTATTTAGTGATGCTGGTTATTTAAAAAAAATAATTCCTGTGGATAAATGCAATCTATAACCCTGTCCCTCTCACCCACATGATGGAAAAGCAAAGACTGTAACCTTACTGGCAATCACTTTTGACACTTGAGTTAAAAGGTGATTAATCGGTGCTGCAGTGTGGTTTTAGATGCAGGCCTGTATTGGTTCAGACACCGAATTTTGCCCTCTGCCAGAACACTTCTGTTTCTGTCAGCTCTTATGAGTCTGATCTGAGAGAAAAACACTAGGAGCAATTCAATGGAAATTGGATTACGTCCATTTTGGAGATAAAATTCCATGCTTAAAAACAAAAATGTATTTTTGTTGCTAAACAACACATGACGTGGGCTATATCTAATCCGTTCTGGGAGTGCTCTGAGCTGCAGGCAGACTTTTATCATTCGATTTCCTGCTGGAAAAACAATTAATGAAGAGCCAGAGGAGGAAATAATGTGCAATAACTCATGGCCGAAGGTACTGTCATTACCACAACAGCACATTGACAATATATACATATATGCACATCACTACATGCAGGAAGAAGAAAAAGAAGAAGAAAAAAAAAAAACATTCAGACATCTAGCTGGACAAAATGCCATGTAAAAATGTACAAGAACACTTCTGGGTTGTGATATTAAAGGGATACTCCATCCCAAAATGAAAATTCTGTCATTAATCACTTACCCTCATGTCATTCCAAACCCGTAAAAGTTTTGTTCGTCTTCGGAACACAATTTAAGATATTTTGGATGAAAACAGGGAGGCTTGAGACTGTTCCATAGACTGACAAATAAATTACATCATCAGAATAGTCCATCTGCCATCAGTGATTCAACCGTTACGTTATGATGCGACGAGAATACTTTTTGTACACGAAGAAAACAAAAATAACAACTTACACAGAAGAGCGTACGGCATCTGCGTACTGTTCAGAATTGCCAAAATGGCGCTACGCTGATTTGGAGAGACACAGAGGAGAGGAATTGTTGAATAAAGTCATTTAATAAAGTTATTTTTGTTTTCTTTGTGTACAAAAAGTATTCTCGTCGCTTCATAACGTTACGGTTGAATCCCTGATGACAGATGGAGTATTCTGACAATGCTTTTCATACTTTCCTGGACCTTGACAGTGTTATTTATTTGGCAGTCTATGGGACAGTCTCAAGCCTCCCTGTTTTCATCCAAAATATCTTAAATTGTGTTCCAAAGACGAAATAAGCTTTTACGGGTTTGGAACGACATGGGGGTAAGTGATTAATGACAAAATTTTCATTTTGGGATTGAGTAACCCTTTAAGGATCAAAAAATACAATGCTTGACCTGATGACACTAACTCCTTTGTGAGTACAATCCTGAAGCAGACATATAAAACAAATCGGCTGCAGTTCCTTAATACTACAGGGATGACTGCTGAACAATAAAAAAATTGCTTGGTAGTTCAAAACTTAATCCAAAATTATTTTAAAAGTATATAGAAATATTATTAGAAATGTGCTTACTAAAATAATCCTAACAGTCCCGAGATATGGTATGACAGGTGTGTCTCAACATTACATTATACTGTTGTCCTCTTCTCCAGTTTCAAAGTGTTACTTTAGAGCCAAAGCAGCACAGCATCACGGCACATGGGCAGATTAATGTCAAGCACTTCCAGCCTCCTGTTACTGTGGGCATGGATTATTCCTTCTTTATTTTATTAGCTGTGTTATGAAAGGCAGTGAATAGCTTTGTCTTCAAAGTTATCACTCTGTTTCTAGCAGGACTGAGCAGTACTATTGCCAGCTCTCTACCATCAATTTCAAAATAGAATTATTATAATTTTACCACTTCTGTATCAGCACATTACCGCAAACTGATATTTTTATAACTATAATTTTTGCAGTACACTGGTGCTCTGCAGTCATTCAAGTTTTTTTTAAGCTGCAGACTTGCTGAAACAACATTTAGTTCCTCTGTATGCATGTATATGGCTGAAATGACAATAGACTTGACTCTTGAACTATGATCTAAAAGTGTTCTTGTGTAAAGCAGTGTCACATATTCAATTTCAAAACTATCCACACATTCCAGACTGTAAAATCTGCCAAATTAATATACACAAGTACGTGCAATCCATTTCCACTTGAAGGAAGGCAAAATGATGAATGATGGTCAAGCTTTTGCTTGGCTTCTTTTGGCTTTACCTGAATTTGTCCATATTATCAGAAACCGTCCCACTGCATTTACTAAAATTGCTTTTCTATAACTCAGAGCACACAAATCCAATCATCATCAGACTTCAGATAACAGAACTGAACCTGCTCTTACATTATAACATCAGAGACAGAGAGAGATTAGAAGGAGACCGACTGGAGAAATGTATGGTGCAATAGATGCATGCTTTAAATTTGAAGGGCTTACCTTTAAAAGCCAGTTTCAGACACTGCGTTTTACTTTCCTGAAACAAAAACAAGAACAATTTACAGTTAATTCTCAAAACTCTATTAATAGCAGATCAGAAGCACATAAAGATGTGGAAACATATCAGTGCAAGTTGTGATTTTGAAACACTCTGACCTGCTACAGTCAAAACACTAGAAGGCCATATTTTCATTTTTTCAGGTGTAATTGACCTTGTGATCTGTTTAACAGTCAAACCATCACATGTATTGCAAAAGAATGCACAATGCTCCAATAAAAGGGCCTGAAGCAACACAAACGGCAGCTCAAGGACAGAACAGATCACATGACTGTGATTCTGTGTCAGTCCTGTCACACTCTCTCAGTCACTGCGTGTGTTTGTTCATTTGTCTTCTGCTGACCTTCTCCACGCTGCTGACTGCCTGAAAGTAGATGTTGTAGTTTTTGCGGGGTGCGAGGGGGGCATTCCAGTAGCCATGGTACGTCTTGTTGTCTCCCACGGTAAACGGCAGTGGTTCTGGGAGATTCCTGGGCAGGAGCTCCGCTGCGAAGTAATACGGCAGCCCGGCGCTGGCTGCGTTCTGATAGGACACCGGCTCACGGTAACACTCCCCGCCGCCGGCCTCCCGTCGTGCACGGTGCGGGTTGATCTCCCTCACAACGATCTGATAGGTGCTGTTGATGACAGACAGAACATGACAGCCAATCATGACTCAAGTCAGCGCTGCTATTTACATTTACACCAAGAAGGAAACGTCTCTCACCTTTCACCTCTCTCTACCATAATCATGCCCAGAAAATCAAAATGCCATCATTGTCTTTACACAAAATAATATATTTGGGATTATATCTTGCAATGCGAGCTGGGATATTCACCCTTAATCCATCTAAGCTCTTGTCAAAGGTGTTTCATTCATTCGGCTCTCTGTAAGTCTTCACTTACTGGAGACCGGAGGACAACATCTCCTCTATTAATGTGCTTCCTGTGGAAGCTTCTACACAAACACACGTATGTGCTCATCGGTCACTAAAGTCGATGGTGTGCCAATTAATTAATCAAATTAATAGCACATCAGTTTGGGCTGAGAAATTACTCCCCAAAAGATTGCGTAAAGCTGAGAAAAGCACTGAATTGACATAAAAGTAGCTTTAGAAAGAAATATTTTGATTCACCATAGAATGTGTTACATTTTACATGTTATACTGCAATGTGCATATTACACTGCAATGTGGCCATAAAACTGTTTTCAGAAGCTGCATCTGAAGTGACATTTAGGTTTATTTACAGACTGCTCAGAGATGGCATGAAAGCATTTGAACTGCAATTAGAATCGCGCAAATATCGCTATGAGATTAATGGGCTTTAAATGGGCATTGATGGGTTTAAAAGAACGCATACTGAAATATAAAATTTTTTTTTTTTTTTTAAATAAATGAAATTATACTATATGATACTAAATATGGAATTAAAACCACCAGTAGGTGGCAGCAAGTCACTGTCTTAATTAAAAAGTTATTAAATCACTCATTTAACTGATTTGTTCAAACAGTTGATTCATGTGACTGTCTTTATAAATGAATCACTGAATCATTGACTCTATTTGTATAAAAATGTGGGTTCATTCAATAACAAATCACCGGTGTTTTTTGCTTAGACACGCAACAGTTCTGCTGTGACTTTGTTGATTAGGCGAAAACAGGCAATTCTGACAAAATTGTGTGTAATATTTCACACAAAATTAACTTCTTGTTAATATTATATAAAACTTGAATAAAATCATTATCACATTTGCAATTGTTCAGACATCTGGGAAAAAAAAAAAACAGCACTCTCGCTTGTCTGGTATTGCTAAACTATATCATATGATATAAATATAAGACAAAAACAATTAAAAGGTAATTTTTGCCCTCATATATTGAATTTTAGGCTCATATAACTGCATTCTAATAGGCTTCATCATGCAGTCGGTTGTTGTTCTGCATCATGTTCATCATCAGTGTAAGATAACGGCGGATGCATTAAATGCCTTAATCATTTTAACACATTATTTTTTTCCATAATTAATCACACCAAATTAACGCATTAAATTGACAGCACTAATTTTTCCCTGAAAACATCTTGAAAAGACAGTAGAAATCATTCTAATTAGGATATCTCTGGGAAAACACTGTGCACTAATGTGCGTCACATCCCTGTTTCCCTTCACTTTCCCAGTGCTGTTTTTCTGCATTTTCCTTACTTCACCAAATTTAAACAATAAGTAAATAAGTCTCTCCTCCTCCTCCTCCTCCATCTGAGTGTGGCTGCAGGAATGAGTCTGACACAATGACAGCTAAATTACTGAAAGACTGTTTTCAAGCCCAGCTGTGACACAGAGCCTCAAACCAGTCAAACAGAGAGCAGAGAGAGGATGAGGAGGAGGAGGAGGAGGAGGAGGAGGAAGAGTCAGGCATGGCTCAGATCAAATAGGGATCTTTGTGCAAGTGTCGAAACGAATATTGAACAGCTGAAAAAGACAAAGACGGAAGAGGAGAGATAGAGAGTGGGGGTTTATGAGCAGAGAAACACAGGAAGTGAATATGGGAGCAGTAATGTCACCAGCAGCAGCGGCTCATTACAGCACCGAGAGGAAGTCTAATAACATCTGGAGCAGAGATGGAGGATATGAGGAGACTGAGGAGGCACAAACACACACCTGATAGGAGCTCCTTTAGCCTGGGCAGGTTTCAGCAGGACAGTGATGGTAGTGGCCGTCTCGTTCAGGGACGCCTCCGACCCATCGTACTCCTCTAGAGTAGGTGCTACGCAGACAGAGAAAGAGTGAAAGTGTCACCATTTTCCCCTTAATAAAATCACGTGTTGCGGAAGTTTCCCTGAAACTGTACTTTGTCGAGTAACAAGCTATTCACAATCTAAAGTAGTTGAGCTTCAGTCTGCTAGCCTTCTGCAAAACAAGTCTGCACAAAAACAATGAGAATCGTAAAATGCTTGACAGTATTAAACGTATAACACAGCATCTATACACTAAAATAAGCAAATGCAGTAACAGCAGTGTTTAGGACATGTTTAGCAGCTGCTAGGACATGAGTGACAACTTATGTTATATTAGTATTATTTACAAACTATTACAGTATTTATTAATATTTTAAATTAGCTTTTTTATATTTTTACTTTTCATTTTAGTTTTAGACATTTTGGCATGTGCTTTTGTCATCATTATTACTATTATTATTATTTATTTTTAGGTCTATTTAACATTGATGTGTTTTTACTTCATTTTAGTTTTTGTAATTGTAGCACTTTTCACTTTATTTATTTATTTTTTTTTTACTCAAAACACAGACCCCCTCCCTTCTATGCTTCTGTGAATAAGCAATGCTTATGTCAATTTGTCTTCCTCTTCTTTTTCAAAAGCCGTTTTTTGCTTTCCTCTGCCATGTATGATTTGTTTTCTTCACCTACACTTCTCTCACTCTCAACAAATCTAAAGTGATGGATTTCTGAAATGCTAGAAAATCATATTTCCCCTGATCATGTCTGTATTATATCTCAGAGCAGTGAAGTACGCAGTAGTGTAAAAGCCTGAGGCACAGGCGATGAGGTTACGCTCCTCATCGCTCATTAGCAAAACACAGAAAGATGCTTTAACATCTGGTACAGCTGATTGTGCTGAATGCAGCCTGTAATTTAAGATAGTTTCAAAATCAGGTGCAAATTAAAACATACAAAAAAACAAACAAACAAACAAACAAACAAACAGTACCATGTTTTTAAACTGTATCTTGGTTTCCACAAAAATATTGTGCAGCACAACTGTTTTCAACATTGATAATAATCAGAAATGTTTCTTGAGCAGCAAATCATCATATTAGAATGATTTCTGAAGATCATGTGACACTGAAGACTGGAGTAATGATTCTGAAAATACAGCTGCGCATCACAGGAATAAATGACAGTTTATAATATATTCAAGCATGAAACTATTTTCACTGTTTTGTAATGTATTTTTGATCAAATAAATGTAACTTTTTTCAAAAAGAAACCTACTGATCCCAAACTTTTGTCCAGTATAATATTTGTAAGTAAAAGTGAGGATCTCCACTTTGGTTAAGAACAATCTTGTCAATATGCAAAAATGGACATGAGCAAATGCAAAAATTCAGATTTCTGTCACCTTTTCCCATACCAACAGATACTCTCAGTCGTAGTAGATGAAATTCTCCAAGCATAATGTAGGTGACTATAGATATATGAGTATACATATTCACAACCAACTAAGAGTTTTCCCTGAACAAACTCCTGATTTGCTGCGTATTAATAGTTAGTAAGGTAGTTGTTTAATTCAGGTATGGGGTCGAATTAAGGGATCTAAAATATGGTCATGCAGAATAAGGCATTAATATGTGCTTTATAAGTACTAATAAACACTCAATATGCTAGTAGTATGCATGGTACTAAGCAACTAGTTAATAGTAAGAACTGGTCCTTAAAATAAATTGTTAGCGATACATGAAATATTGACACAGCACTACAGAGATGGGATCAGATTTGATCATGCACACCTGATATGTTGGTGGTGACGTTGAGTGTGGTTGGGGGTCCGTATCCCTTGCTGGTACTGGCCCGGATCAGGAACTGGTAGGTGGTTCCAGAATGCAGCTGTGTGAAGTTGTGACGTGACGTGTTCCACGGTAACGACACCAGAACAGGCGGCCGCAGCAACGGCACTGACGGGTCGAACGAATGCACGCTACTGTAGCTGATCTAGAGACAGCAGAAAAGAAGACAGCACTGCTGAAACAAATCTATTATATATAGGGACGGTTCATTATAAAATACAAAGATGCAAGAGAGTGTGTGCTTTTGATACACACAAACACATAAAACACAGTGGGATTGGAATAAGACACTGGCAGCATTACCTCATACTGGGTTATAATGCCGTTAGGCTCCAGAGGCTCTTTCCACTGCAGTGAGATCTTATCCTCCGACGGAGTCGCTTTCACAAACTCCTTAGGAACTGGACCAGGCACTACAGCACACACACACACACACACACACACACACACACAAGGAGAGAAATGAACACTCAACCAACACTAAAAGCAAGCAGAACTGGCTTCAGCAAGAGGATAACACTGGATGCTTGAGTGTCTCATTGAAAATCATTGTATTTTAAGCTAGAAACTGATATGTGTTTATGATGACCAGTGCTGATACCAGTATATGAGCAGAGGGACTGATGGGAGAGATGAGGCTGATATGTAGCACCGGAGGTATCACTAGACCCTTTCACTGGCGCATGAGCTGTGCTCCAATAAAACATTACTGATAAATCCTTATCTGACGATGAACATTACTGAATACAAACCCTGATGATATTTCAGCAATCATGTCATGCATGTTTGTTTGTTTTGTTTTGTTTTTAGCTAGTGATTTGTTTGTAAAAAGGTCTGAAATGGTTCATGATTCAATTTATTCAGACAGTTCGATCACAGATTGAACTGTTTACAGTGGTTTCTTACATTGAAATAGTAACAGGATACTTTATAAGACGAAAAAAAATAGCTGAATGGATTGGAGGAAACAAAACTGGCAAATGTTTTCAGTGAAGAAGCAGCTCTTTTTTGCTTACAAGTGACTCTGTACTTCAGGTAAAGACCATTTATATTCATATATCCAGAACATTATCAGGAAAAAAAAAGAATAAATATGGGGACAATGTTGAGAAGAGTACCAGTGAAAATCATGATTCTCATGATTCCTAAAACCCTCTGATGCAAAGGTTTCCGCTTCCATGAGTGAAATTAGCTTTGATGACAAATATATATTGTGCCTACATATGAATTTCTTTGCATAAGTAATATTAAATGGTGGCACAACATTAATTCTGTAACTGTGACTGTGAGACTGCTCACATTATAAGAACATGTTCGCTATCATATAATCATTCTGCAGGATAAAAAGGCCATTGACACAACACAAAAGAAGGGGGCAGGTATGATAGCACACTAGTAGGAGTGTGTCAACTCATCAAAACAAGAAAATGTTAGCTTCAAAAGTCATTTGCATATGTGCAGATGAAAACAAACGGAGTTCCTGATACCAGCGCACACCTAAACCTGCTCTGCCAGCATTCAGCCCATGGAGTCGCTGACGGTGGCCTTTATTGTGCTGCAACGCTATTCACATCAAGACGCCTGACAAAAAAATAAAAAAAGTTGTGCAAGCGATGTGCATGTCCCAGATGTGTCAAGAAATCACAGCAGCATCTTCACAGCATAACCCACTTATGACTGTCAGGTGCGCTTGTGTTCAACTGTTCAATACATTCCTGCCTTTATCCTTATTTGAATTATTTGCCTCGCTCATCTCATCTTCTGAACAAAAAAGTTATATTTATACATTCCTGACACGTCTTGATCTGTTTCTCCGTAAGAGAGAGGCTTTAACCGTCAGCGTAATCATGTAAACATTTTAAATGGGCCAATGCTACACTTGATCATTTGGACATATTGTCAGTCACCTGATCTTACAACATTTCAGCAGATCAGTGTGTTTCTGGCTGAGATGTGAGAGCTATACGGACAAAAGCACTGTGACACCTGACCATTATAGCAACAGGGACATTTTAAAGACATAGATATTAATACTTGCACCTATAACAGATTCCACTCTTCTGGGAAGGCTTTTCACAAGATTCTGGAGTGTCACAGCATTGTCCAAATGTTTTGGTAAGTAACTGGAAGTATGGGGCCGAGTCATTGTCACTGGAAGCCCAGAGCAGGAGTGTGTTTTAACAAACACAGGCTCTTCATCTCGCCATGTCACGCAAGGGCTGGTCTGCTCAAATAGCCAAAGTCACCGATACAATCTGAGATTTGTTTCTATTGCCAAACTGGCTTGTGCCAGCCACAACAGAGTCCAGAGCCACGTCACACTCCTCGTGTGCATGTTATCATACAGTGAGAATCAGTGATCATCTGCTCTACACAGCTGCGCTGAGGGATGTGGCATAAAAACACTGTACGGAAAAGAGCAAGTCTGCACACCTGGACCAGCAATTACAGCACAATCACATGACACACCAAATGAACCTGTACTATGACAAAACAAGCTCTAAAACAATGAAATAATTCTCATTTTAAGGCAAGACACTAGATGCAAAACAGGCACTGGTCAATTTTGAGCTATTCTGCTTCCATAACATGCCTTCTTTCAGGCTATATTCACACTGTCAGTGCTTGGGATTGACAACCGCATTTATTTACAGGTGTGAGTTTTGAAATGCAGTTTACAAGAGTCTCAAGTACTGACTGTAAGAACGTGCAACAAAAGTCATATTCATATTTGATTCATGTCTATTAGACTACTGGATTCATAAGTCAAAAGGTTAACCCTCTTCACCTGTAGTGTCTTTCAACCCACATGTCACTGTAATGTGATCTCATGCATAACACGCGCGGTTATTGGACATAAAGAGCTCATTTTCAAGATTAATGTAGAGAAATGCTCAGAAACTGATGATGCAGACCTGAACACATCTATCTCATATTTTGTATAACTTATGTTTTCAAACCATAAGAATGAAATGCCTTAGAAAAAGGCAAAATAACCAGTTTGCCCTGAAAAATAAATAAAAGTAGTGCTAACATCTTTGCATTCCTTTTTGTTCTATAAAATGTGTGAATTCTAAATTGTAGCAGTTTAAATTTGAATAGTTATTTGAAAGACTTGTGTTGTTGTGGACAGTAGGGTTGGGAAGAGGTTCTCGTACCATCCTCCTCCGTCTGGATGATGGTCTCGTCGCTCTCTTTGCGTCCCTCAGGGTTGGTGAGGATCATCTTCAGGCTGACGTTGGTGTTGGGCGGCAGGTTGCCCACCACGTGTCGGGGGGCTTTGGGGTCCATCTCCAGGCAGTCGGCTTTGCTCTGGTTGGTTTTGTGGTAGTGGTAGCAGATGGTGACGTTGAAGGTGTGGCAGCGGGTGATGTTGTAGCCCAGCGACTCCCAGTCCACGGCGATGAAGCGCGCCTGCGTCTCTGCGATCTTCAATCTCTTGGGGGTCCGCATGGGTTCTGAGAGAGAAGACGAGAGACGGGTTACACTAGCAGACACTATTCACACTCAACAGGAATCATACACTGAAACGCTTTTTACGTCTGTTTCACAATTGCAATATTAGCTCATCTCACTCCATGTTTTTGTTATGGCTTTTATGATTGTTTCTGCATCTGAGAGATCTGAGTGACAATCAATCCATGACATTTTATTCAGGTATCATACAGGTCTGTAAGTTTTATTGCCACCCAAACCATTAAAACCATCTAATTGCATGTTATTGATCCCGTAAACGAGTCATTCATGCTCATGTTTAATTTTTTCATCTTTCATTTTTAAACTCCTAGATCTTCCAGTGAAACATCTTCTCTCTGGTGACGTTTGCATGTTTTCTCCAATAATTAATTCTCTTAAATGCTGAACATTTCTTACCATCCACTGCAATCTTACATTCAGATCCACCTGCATCCAATCAATAACCCATGCATAAACCCAAATATTTCTGATAATCTATTTTACTTAGATGCATGTCACAAAACAAAGAAGATCTGACTATATTTCAGTTTCATAGCAACTTTAAAATTCTGTCATCACTTTTTAACGACAGGACTCATAGAGATATCTTGTTTAGTTTTAGTCTCAGTTTGAACAGCCACACAGACGAAAAACAAGACTAAATACTGCAAACTGCAGTTTGGTTTTAAATTTCTCTTTCTGATGTTTCAATTGAAAAAGGTTGAAGTGAAAAGCGAGAGGGAACTGGTACGAGCGGCGCGAGAGAGAGATGGGAAGTGCTGTGAAAGCAAATGAGGCACCTGTGGACAAGATAAAGGCTCCTTCATACACACACACACAGATGCAGACATTTGAAGCATCTCTAAACTAGCCAATACATCAGTGAGAGAGAGGCTTCTTATAACGCCTCCCCATAATGCATCAGTGCAGTACTACAAGATGGCTTGTAATTACTGTAACAGAGTAATTCACCTGTGCCAGACAGTTCATCAGTGTCATTACTGCACAAACACACACACTGCATCATGCAAAAGCATGCAACACACATGCAGCAGAGAATGCATGCGGCTGTCTTCTCTCTGGGATGAAATGCTGAATTTTTTTTTCTGTGTTGATGGTTGGTCATGAGATGCAGATGTAGATGGTTGGTTATGACTGAATGTCCAGTACGCTTTGACCCTAACATTCATCTTTGACTTAACCTTAACTCTAACTAAACTGTAATCTATGTGAGCAGTCAAAAATCAGCAAACCTCTCAATAAAGTCAAACCGGGTCTATTCCCAGCCTTAAATAACCTTTGACCTGAGAGTCAGCCAGGACTGAGCTGAGGTGTGTGGGGTCAGAGACCAGATGTTAGAAAACTCAATAGTGTAGAGCTGTTGCTACACAGGGAAACACACACACATCAATGCAAGAGCACACGGAAGTTTTTTTCCACAGTAAATACATATTTTCATGCAGTTTGATTCAAATGCTTAAAAAACTTAAACACAGATCTGCTATTATTCAGATAACAGAAAACTGATCCTAGAAGAAGTTGGTTTATGCAAATGTCTGCTATTGTGCCCCTTGTGACAACTAGGGTATAATGCATATTTTGCATTGTGGTACATTGCACTGAAAAGAAAAGAAAAAAACCTTTCTATGATTGTAATCAATGAAATCAGACCTGAAATAATTCTCAAGCTTGAAGTGTTTGCATCCACATATATGTGTAGAGTATGTTTTCTACTTTGTATTTGTATTTATTTATATAGCACTTAGGTCATACTGATATATCAATAATGCCTTAGTAATATTGGTTTACTATATGGTTTTAGGTCTGGACAATATGGCATAAAATGATGATATAAACAATCCTCAGAATTTAGATTTAGCTATATGGTATTTAGATATATTGTGCTCGAGTGTAATTAAAGTCAAAATGAAATGATAGCAGTATCAGTTACGACATTTGGATTAAACATTACACGGCTTTTACTTTTTTTATGTAACACAGGCATTAATGTTCTAGAAAGCCATGTAAACATGAAAACCATTGTAAGTATGACATCGAATAAAAGCCAGTGGCAGGTGAGAGAACATGATGTAAGAAGAAAAAACTCTGGGGAAGAACAGAAGCAGAAACCCAGATCAGCGGGTGGCACGTGAACCGAGGGCAGAAGACTAAATGTAACAGAGACAGGAAGTACACACTCTCAGTACATGCAGCACAGCCTGGGCAGCGGAGAGTTACACGCACACACACACACACACACACACACACACACACACACACACACACACACACACACACACACACACACAGTCTAATTAAAATGAGATGCTCTGAATACAGATGAGGAACTTATTAACACAGAACAGTGATTGGCTGTTTGTTCTGAGCTTATTAATAACAAAGTGTTTCCCATCATCCCTTTGGGTGACATTATCTCTCTCTGACTCATGATTGTCACAAATCTTCAGGAAAGCAAAGAAAACAAGACTTTTGGCCTGATATCAGAAAGAATGCAAAAGTGTTTTCTCTTCTGTTCTTATAGCTGGTGGGTTGTCAGGTTGAGGAAGACCTGCATCATTAGGCAGATTTAGTGTCAATGTCCAATAGCAAGAACTCAAGATGTATTTCTACATTTAAAAACCAAACAATCACAGGAGTCCCAAGATGAGCTTTCAAAGCTTCAGCTTCCTTTCATCTGATACTCTGACTCAAGGCATGAGACGCTGCCAACAACAGCCCATCAAAGAAAGCTTGCTGTAATCTGCCATTCGGTTCGTCAAACTTACTGAACTGTCTGTGACATAAAAATTCCCATCATTATGCTAAAAAAGGTGTTATGGTACATGCAATTAGGATACTAGGCATCCAGAAAGGCTGGTGAATGAATGAAATCAGCCAGCGAGCGTTGGATCAGACCACATGAACAACTAAACTTCTGAATAATAGTCCAAAAAAAAAAAAAAAAAAAAAAAAAAACTCTGTTTGTGCAAAGGAATGGAAGAATATAGTACGGTGGATGTTTTTAGAATGGGGAGTAATTTATTTTAATAGCATCTGTTGTCCTTTATTCATTCAGTCTTTCTTCATTCTACACATTCATTTTTGTCTTCTCAATTAAAACAAAGACCACATAAGTGCTGCCAAAGTCAACTTTATTATTTACCCCCAACTTGCATCTGGAGAAAGTGTCTGTTACACATTCTTCCTAAATACTGTATATATATATATGACTGTCTTGGGTACATTTCCCATTGTAATGTCACTATTTTCTTGTCTTCTACTGCTGTATTTAGTGATTCTAAAACCTGATACAAAAGCTTGAGTATTCTGGTTTTAACACAATCATAAACTACTTTTGAAGTAATTTGGTCACACTTTTTTTGGAGACAGATTCCACTATTAACTAACTATTAATTATGATTTTCCCTGAATAAACTCACAATTTGCTGCTTTTTAATAGTTAGTAATGTAGTAGTTAAGTTTAGGTATGGGGTTGATTAAAGGATTTAAATTATGGTCATGCAGAGTAAGGCATTAATATGTGCTTTATAAGTACTAATAAACAGCCAATATGCTAGTAATATGCAGGATAAGAAGCAATTAGTTAATGTGTTACCAGCAATTTATTCCAAAATCAACAGGTTCATCAGTGAAAGAGCTGACTCGCAACATCATTTCACAAACAGAGAACCCACTCTTGACAAATTGCAGCTGTGGTTAAGTAACTGCTGTCTAGAGTTCAATTAAAAGGTAATGGTCTTGAAATTTATTGCTGAAGATGTCAGATTTGTTACTAAGCTGTGATGGTGAATTTAGAAAAGCAATTTATCTCCGTGGATTTAACAGTCCAACAGCTTTTGTTACTCGCAAGCTAAAAAGTCTGGTAATTGATTTGATTTTGTTTTATGCCAGGCTTTTGGCATCTGAACGTGAGAAAGAGACAGGCAGCCAGACAGAAAAGTCTCCCCGAGGTTTTAATTTGGAGCTCTGCCACCGGTGACCCTGCAGGATGACAAAACATTTGTCAGGACTTCCGTACGGCCGGCCCTCATTGCCACTGTGACGGAGCGGCGGGAGAACTGCTTGCGGAGCGGCCCGGAGGTCAGACGCAATAGAGGAAGAGGCCGACGGGAGACACCTATTGACCCCTCCATTCTCCCCTCACACATCTAATAACAGCCCTCCACAGTAATATTCAACCCTCGCGCTCTCATTCTCTCCATGTTACAGCTGTACGCCGCTCACCTCCCTCACAGCCAACACGCTTGTTCAGAAATAATGGATGAAAACAGAATCACAGCTTAATGCAATGATGCTAAACACGTGTCTCTAGTCTTCAGGAATCTTGTGGTAATGTCTACATTTTGATGTTAAATCCACTATTGTTTTATATAGACTATACCGTATTAATACTATTTAATTACATCAGAAGTAACTGTAATTAAATTACAAACAAAGTGTAATCCCTTACTTTACTTTTTCAAGGGGAAAGTAATTCAATTATTGTAATTTAATACTTAGTAATGCATTACACCCAACACTAAATTACCCATGTTTCTCTTCTCGTTATGTGTACATACCCACAACAGCCAATCAGTGGTTTGCGACACATTCACATGCTAAAACCCTTTAAAACGGAGGAGAAGAAACCATCTCGCGACTCTTAGAAAGCTCTCGGTGGCGATCGTACGATTGTGGGTCTCTTAAACAGGATGGGGTGGGACGATAAGGAGATGTCACTCACTGTCAAGTGTAACCCACGAGAGTGGAAATTTATATGCATCCAATTCACACCCACGACCCGTGATCAATTCAGCCTGGCTGGAAAAAGCGTGAATTTAAGTGGCGAGCTGAAGGCTGATAGATCCCTGACATCCTTCATCGGTTTAAATGTCAAGCAAGCAATAAAACGTAGTGGTGAACAGCAATGAATTGCTCTGATTTGGCACGGCCCATCAAACTCAGAACCGCACACACTCTCACAAACACAGATAACATTTTTCCTGCCAACAATTACCAGCCTCCCTCTTCCTGTCTCTCTGAGCCGGGATCAATACAAGTGGAGAGCTGCATTAAGTTGCTAGATTAAAGCATTACTCCTCTGTAATAAAGCTTTATTGATCAGCCAACACACTACCTCAGACACGTCCACACCTCCGCGGCAGGCGGGATTTCTACACTCCACGGGGAGCAGCGGTCCTTTTGGACGGGGTCTCAAAAAACACACTTCCTGTCTGTCCTACACACTCGAAGAAAAGTCTGATCTGAGTCTGTAAATAGCAAGCTGTGTTAATATGAAGGGATTGATTTTTCATAGATATTTTCCCCGTATTTTGAATTGTATTGTGTTGTGTTTTATGGTTAAAAGAGATGTTTGTAATTTAACAGATAAAGTCCTGGCAGAAAATGACATTTTTCTATGCCTTACACCTGCTTCAAATTAGAAATAAGTTATAATTATTCAACAGAGACTTGGAAATGGAGCCTAAAATATTTCCCACACCTGGCAATGGCTGGTGAATGAAGAAAATTGGCTATGAAACTGTATGTGCATTATTTCATGAAGCAGCAGGCAGAACAAAATGGGGAAACAATTTTAATTATCATTTATAAAGTTATCTATTATTATTATTATTATTATTATTATTATTTAACCAACTTATAAAAATGGAATCAAATTAAGTAATATCACTATAATACTACTGAACTGTAAAGAAAAAAACTAAATTATTATTATTTTTAATTTATATAACGACAGCACAAAACTAATTGTGGGTTGAGTTTATTCTTTGTTTTAAACATTAAACCATAGTGCTTTTATTTTGGTGGATAAGCACAGGGTAAACATCAGATTACATATTTATACTGTAGGATTACAACCACGTCTGTGCCGTTGGATAATCATGCGAAACCATAATGCGTTCCACAAGTACTGAGTAATGGAAAACACTGTCTCATATACTGTACTCAAAAAAGCTTGAAGCTTGGCGAGTGTTGATTTCAGGTCCTGCTTGGAAACGATTCAGAAATTTCAATATTTGTGACAAATGTCTAATATTTTCTTTCCACCAGTCTAGGACCAAACAAGTCTGTGTGTAAAGTATAGTGCTGAAAGCCACACATAAATGAAAGCTGTGAGCTGGAACACAACAAATCAGAGCATATCTGTCCTGCTGAATACCACTGTTTTACTGGCCATATGTTTGTCATGAAGACAATGCAATAGAAAGTCTATTTCTTTGTTTTCTGCAGCAGTGGTCAGTCTGTCTTTCCAATCATCTTTAATTCAGCCTGCAAACACACTGCATGTTTACCAGAGATCTTCTCTACCTAGTGCACACACTACAAAAACTCCTACCAACAAGCCCAACACAGAGTGACATTTCAAGACAGCAAAGCCATTGATTTCATTAGCAAGTGTTATTGTTTCCCATGAGGCAGTGCTTTGTGTCATTTCACAATGCATCAGTGTCCGTGGACACATTTACACAGAGGCTGTGGATGTAACGCGGGTCCGTCTCCAGCCTCAGTCCGGCAGCACAGATCAATGGTAATCTCATTCACAATGACTTCTCAATGGCACAGCTACCTGATGAATAGACTCATCGATTTGCTGTTGTTCAGCCACTTCATGCAGCTGAAAACACATCGGCTCTTTTTGAATTAGTCTGTATGGGAGGGAAAAGATTCACAACATGGAGTGGTGCGTCGACTCAGACGTCTCTTCTGCGCTGTGTCCAAAATGAAAACCTGAAGACACATTTTCTGAAGAAAGAGAAAGTGGCTTTTGTCTGCATTAACCTCACTGCAGTAAGGCTAGGCTGTGAATAGTAACACTAGGTGAGAACAGCAAATCTGATCTAAGTATTAATCGTAAGTTCACTAACAGTGATGTTAAAAAACCCCACCTCCAGCTCCAAGAAAACTCATTCCTTTAGCAAAGGAAATGACAGCAATAAGCCACCTGATACAGTGTGTTCAGCACATGTGTTGGCTTGGTTTGAAAGTGGCGACTGCGTGCTGTGCTTCATACATTTTTTTGTTATTGTGATTAGAATAGCTTTCACTGAAGATTTGCAAACGTGACTGCACCCACAAAAATTATTTAATAAAAGACAGCAGTGTTCACAAAATAATTATATGTGGTAATTAGGGTTATTAAAGTTAACTAAAAAAACCTTCTGTTACTTAACTGAAATACGTTTATGCTGGAACTTTTTAGCTACATTTTTTCCCTTTTTTTAAGATTTGGCAACATTTCTCGTTCTTTTAGTTTAACTTGGTGCACTAAAATAACTACAGCTGAATAAAATGTAATAAAAGCTATACATACATACACTTTTGTTCAAAGGTTTGGGATCAGTAAGATTTATTTTAACATTTTAAGTATCTTCCGCTCACCAAGGCTGCGTTTATTTGTTCAAAAATACAGAAAAAAACTGTAATATTGTGATATTGTGATTTTTTATTTTTATTTTAATTTTTGTTTTTATTTATATTTTTTTATACAATTTATTCAAAATTATATACAATTTATTCCTGTGATGTAAAGCTGAATTTTCTGCATCATTACTCCTTCAATATGCTGATTTATTATCAGTGTTGGAAACAGCTATGCTGCTTCATATAATAATAATAGTAATAATAATAAAAAAAGTATCTCAAAATGATATTAATATATATATATATATTGTTCATAATTCTTGTTGTTTGGCAACACTCAGCAGATCAATAATCAAAGGTCATTGCATTCTCCAGAACTGAGCTGATGTGTGCTCTAAAGACCCTTTCCTCTTCCACACTAATGACATCACTTTGTCTGCTCTCGCTCTCGATTGTCTTTGTTCATAAAACCAAGAAGCAGAAGAAGAAAGCAGCAGTGTTTGTGTGTGCAGTCATTTAGCAGTCATTCAGCGACAGAGAGACACTTCACTTCCTTCAGCAGCATCTGAAGATGGCTTTAACCCACCAAACACGTCCTCTGACTTCTTCAGACTAAACGAGCGGCGCCTGTGTATAAACGAGAGCTTTACAGGGGCGACACTTGATCACAAAGGCAATTTATCCTTGAGTCCACATAATGGAGCAATGAAAGAGGAAAGACAGGAGAGAGAGAGAGAGCAGAGTAATAGGAGGCATTTGATTTAATTGCCATAAATTGGAGGGTCAGGCAATGTGAATGTCATTTTGAAGGGCTGTTTATCGGACCGGCGGATCTTCGAGCCGATATTGAAAAGCTCTCCCGCTGGAGAAGAAAGACGGGAGATGGACGGCTTTTCTCAAGCAAAGCCATTCAAAACGGGCTCGTTCAATGATCTCTCCTTATTCGTCTCATCGACACGTTTCCTCCAATATATTTGGCCAACACAAAGACTGTCTACCCACATACTTCCCATAATGCCATTAGTCAGGGAGCCTCACATGTCCAGCACAGCGTAATCACAGCTAAAGATCCGATACTGGTTAGCTTTAATTATGCTTTTACACCACAAGTGAGACTCCCTGTGGGCAGGAGGAAATAGAAAACGGCCGAGAGAGAGCTCTGTAATGGGCCGCGCTCCATAAATTTCAAGACAATCAATGTAGCAGTCTACTAATGGCGCGTACTTAGCTAAAAAAACAAACACACACACACAGAGCATGTGGGCACCTATCTGACAGCTCCTTAAAATACGACGCTATCAGCTCTTTATCATCATCCTCGATTTGGCCTCTAAACAGCAGTTGTTTACGGTAGATCGACAGACACGGCTCGTGTTTGGACTGTAAACTCGACCACTCCAACGAGAATTATCGCTCCGTTTCACTCGTCATGAGCTGGTTATTGTTGTTGAAAACTGTTACAAACATTTACATTATGAATTAACAAAGAGAATAGTGTGCAGTAGGTGATGATATTGATTTATTGATTTTAATCAGTTCTCATTCTGACGAACCGATATCGATTCTTAAATCCCAAGATTGATCTCAGTCTAGCTTGTTTTCTGCTGATGCAAAAATAAAAATTCACTAAACATTATTGGATCCAATACTTGCAATAACCTTTGTGCTTTCTTAATTTTTTTCTTTTTCATTTTTTTAATGATTTATTGAATTTTCAAAACAACCACAACACAGACGAAGTAATAAAACAAACAAACATTAAAGGAAAAAAAAAGTTATAATAAATTAGGTTAAAAAAAATAAAATAATAATAATTTTAATAATAAAATAAGTAGCTTAGTTACAAATGTGTGCTACTAACATGAAAATACAAGTGCACAATCGGGAGTGCTTTCTTATTTTTGATATGAAATAAAGTCTCCGCTTTCCAATTCTGTCAAATTTATTATGAAATACCAACAATAAATGTCATTCTGACACTCTTTGGACAGGAAAGATCGCTGTGGTGACATCAGAAAAAAAAAAAAAACAGAACAACTTACTGAAATGCATCAAGTCTCATGTAATCAACCAATAACACAACTTATGAACAATACGTTACACAATGTCACATTTACCTCAGCCCATAATCTTGATAGTCAGCTAGAAAAAAATAACTCTAGACAGCTAAATATGTGCACTATATTACATATTCATTACATTTGTATTTGTCTTCATTATTTATTTAATGTATGTAGTTTTGCATGTATTTAAGTTTTTATGACAGACACTGTTTAAATGTTTATTTAAAAAATTTATCTCATTAAAAAGTTATTTTTTATTAAAACATGCAATTTAAATGGTTGTATCAGCTGTTCATATTTGACATTTTTAGTTGAGAGAGATTGCTTTCCTTGAGAAAAAACGGCATATACTGTCCCTGATAATATGCATCCAAATGAAAAAAAAAAAATGCTGAATTCAACTGAATCGAATTGCAAGCTTGTGAATCAAAATCACAATCTAATGATGAGACTGGTGTCTATACTCAGTCCTACAGTGCTGGATATCTGAGGTATCTGTTAGCACTCCCATTCATCTCAATGGCAGTTGCTTGGCTGACGCAGGACCCCGGGGTGTTTGTGATTTGAAACCTGCACTCATTGACTCTCAGTTCTGCAGCCAGGGAGTTTGAGCCAATTTGAGCAGGGCTGGCCACAGCTGCTTTAAAGATGACCAGCTCAAATCTCTCAGGGGGAAACTGGACCAAAGTGACCAGCTTACGCCGCCTTCTCTTCCAGCTCTGAAAGGCTGAATTTTGAACTTCCAACTTTGAAAAGTGCATTAGAACGGCATTTGATGTTGATCTCGCTGCCCTTCTCTCCCCCTCATCTCCCGTCCTCTCAATGGAAGTGGCGAAATGGACAAAAATCTTGTTTTTATATGTCCATGTGACCATGTGAAGCATAAAGAAGAATCATAATCTCACACGGGACTGGGGCGAGACTGATCTCACCTGATAACCTTTTAACATCTCAGACGTTCTGCTTAAATCACTCTCCACAACAAGCTTTAAGCCTCTTTTACCATCAGCCTTGACACCGACACTGTATCAAAGAAAAACAGATTCTGCATTACATCCACCGGCACTCATTCATCCTCTCAGCTCCTGGTCGATGGCGGCTGAATGGGCGTGTAAACACCTGTAAAGAGCCAAAACGAGGCTGACTCGAGGGATGAATACATAACCAACCCTCACCATCTGCTAATTACTGGAGTCCAATCAACTCATCAGCTCCTCTTGCCGAGCAGAAGCACGCGTCTGTTCATTGCGCCGCGGTGTCTGCTCTGCCTGCGGGTCACCCAGAGGAAAGATAAATAATATATCAAATCTTTACTCATTTCATAAGTCATATAGATGATAGATAAAATAGAGACTTCTGCCGAAAGCACCTGCTGCTGTGATGCTTCCCTCATTCATCTCACATCAGAGGAGATCTCAACAACACTGTGCTCCGGCAAAACTCCTCCAGCATCAGGTGATTTTGTTTATTTACAGCTCTTACTAACTGTCAACTATGGATTTGTTTCTTTTCATTCATTTACATATACATTTAGTCATTTAGCAGATGTTTTTATCCAAAGCTACTTACAAATGATGACAATAAAACCAACAAAAGAGCAATAATATGTAAGTGTTGTGACAAGTCCCAGTTAGTCTAACGCAGTAATAAACAAAAAGAAAACAAGTAAAACAGAAAAAGAATAGAGAATGCTAGTGTTAGAGGTTTTTTTTTTTTTTTTTTTACCCAAATTTGCGAACCTTCATGGTATTGCATATATTTTTTTTTTTTTTTTTTTTTTTTAATGGAGTTTAGGTTGCTCTTGAATAAAAAGGCAACATAAAATTACTCTGTAAAAATATATATATTTTTAAGTTTTTTTTTATTTTTTAAGTACATTTTAAAAGAAACTATTGCAGATTTTCTACTGTAAAATTGTATGCTTAATTCAATGTTATTTGTTATTTCTTTGTAATTGTTTGTGAAATTTACTAGCAATTTCTAAGAGAAAATTGTTTCTACACCAACTTTTCTTTTTTCAGTGTATCATGAAATCCTAATGCTTTTGCATATTAAAACTTATGACATAGCATTGAACCAATGGCATATGGTATCAAACTTGGTGTGACTCATCTTAAATATGTACAAAAATAAATGTATAAATAACATCTTAAAATTCAGTCTGTTCCTTAGAGAACTTGGAATATATAGTACATACAGTACATCATATGGACCTTTCCGGTTTTATCAAGTTTTTATATTTTTGGCAGCCTGACAGTCACTGGTCAGCAGACGTGCTGTCGTTATGAAGTCCTCTGAAGTATGAAAGAGGAACATTTGAGCGCTAATATTTTCTCTTCAGGAGGGATGTACAGGAGACTTTAAAATCCTAATAAAACCCCACTTCCTCCTGCATATCGTTTCACTGCGAGAGTCTCTGCGGCTTCCCTCCATCTGTCTGTCTCTCGTCTGCGGGACTATTAGAGTGTGAAGAGCTGGATTAGTTTAAGCTTTTTCCATCATCATATGTTTTCTACTGTCAGGCCTCAAATCTCCCTCCCACTAGGAAGCACAGAGGGCCCTTATGTGTTACTAGGCAACCAGGGACAGCCCATAATCTTTGTTTTGACAAATAAACAAGGGAAAGAGTGAGAAGATGCTGCGCGGGGTGATGGGAGGTTTGTGAGCAGTCCTTGTGCTGTGCCGTCTCACACACGGCCCTGCGCCGCCAGCACTGGGATTGCCTGATAGTTGACACATAACCTGTCTGTGAACTTAAATCAGCATCAAGACTGATGTATCTAAATGTATCTGAATATTTCAGGTAAAAAAAAAAAAGTACAAGAGTGGTCACTGGGGCGCTGTCCTTTCAAAAGCTACTAATACTGTATGCACCATTTACTGTAGGGACTAATATGGAAACTTCGGGTGCTACTATGCACCTTTAATGTACCAATATGCACACTTTAGGGGTAAATAAGGTACAAAAGTGGACATTTTGAAAAGGTACCGTGCCAATGACAGCTTTTGGACCTTTTTGTCTGAGAGTGCAGTTCAAAATGGAATTAAAATCAACTCTGTTTACTGTTTCTGGTCTTTGTGCTGGAGATATTGGTACATTTTTTTCTAAAGGAAAAAAGTTGCTTTCATAATATTTTTTGATCAAATCGAACAACTTTCCTTACTTCTCAAACGACTCTTCAGGCCGTGTGGGCAGAAGTTTAATGAGTTGCGAATGCAACTGGCAGGATGCCTGAAGAAGATGCCAGAATAACCAGCATGCACTCCAGTTCTTTTTCCAGATATATTTAATTGTAACTTGGCAGATTTTATACTTTGTTGTCATTCTAAATGAGTGTGTTGGAATTTCATGATGATTTTTATACTGTCAATAGAAAAAAGTATGTTTGTACGGGTGGAACGTTTCTGCCTTTGATTTGCTTTAGTTTAACCACTGACTTGATTACAGGTGTAGTGTGTCGTTTCTGCTCCACTAGTGTCACCATATGTACTGTAAGTGCAAAAATAATGTTTTTAAGAATGTTTCCTCGCTTGTCTTCCATTGGTCAGTCAATCAGACAGTCCCGCCCCAATCTAACACCATTGATCGAGTCAACCTACACATATCTCACTTACAGCTGTTTCTACACATCTAGCATTTCATCATCTAGTAAATATCCACCGTTCAGCTTTAAACTAAGTGTTAGGATTGAACGTTCATTAATCCTGGTGACTGATTTACCCAGATTACCATGTCAGACCGCCCAGTTTGTTTCAGTTCACTCAACACTGCTGATTAAAGCATTACAACCACACAATCTAGAGACATTAAATATTCAATCTAGTGCTATATCTGAGAGGAAGAGGAGGACATACAAAAGATCCAGCGTTCTTTCAAGGTGTGAGAGTGCATCACACACACAAACACTCACGCAGGCCTCAGTGCATCTCACACTTGATTATGTTTCACCTTTTATCCTCCTCTGACAAGCGCTAATAAATCACTTCTTCAGTCGCGGTGGACATGAGAGAGCAAGGGAGGGGGAGAAAAGATAATCATAAAAAAACGAGCGTGTCGCCTTCCACTGTCTCTCCCCGAGGGAGCGGATAGAAAGAAAAGAGAAAAAAACAAAAACTAATTCACACTATTCCCATGGGGAAAATGAAACAGTGAGCGTGTCACAGCAGCATCATATCAATTACCCATAAAGCAACGGGGCAATCTCGCAGCCCCCCTTAACGATCAACACCACATCAAAATTTTCAATTAAGCGACTCTTGTAGTGCCTTCTATACCTCTCTCTGAACATGTGCATTACTTCTTGCATCGCTTTTAGCTTCTGTGTTGGGTGCAATTGAAAGCACTCTTCCCGATGTGCACACAGACACACACACACGCACACACACAGACACACACACACACCACACACACACACAACACACACTACACAGTGTCAGAGAGCTCTATTACTATCAGAGGGAAGCGAAACACGGGGCAACAGATGGAGATATTGTTCAGACAGAGAATGATAAATTCATTACATAATGTATTGCCCATCTATGCGCTGTCTCATCTGGCCTCTGTTTGCATATTGCTTGATTAATTTTCAGCAGCAGTTGGAATGGATTCACCAGAAACGGTGTGTTTGTGTGTCTGAGAGTGTCGGCGAGCAAAAGCACTTGTGTTTTTGCCTTTATTGTTACATTATAGACCATATTGCCATATAAACTCAATAGCTCTGCTGCACAACATAGTGATCAGCGCACCTGGACAGCAGAGTAAGGCAGTGCAGAGTAAGGAACTATGAGTGTCAACGCATTCAGATAATTACACTACCATTCAAAAGTTTGGAATAATTAAGATGCTTCAATGGGTTTGAAAGAAGTCTATTCTGGTACTGGTTAAAAGTTTCGATTTTTTTAAAGTAGAGTATTATTGTGAAATATTATCACAATTTAAAATAATTGTTTTCTATGAAAATATATTGTAAAATGTAATTTATTCCTGTTGCAAAGCTGATTAAATATATATATATATATATATATATATATATATATATATATATATATATATATATATATATATATTTATTTATTTATTTATATAGCAGATTTCGTACACAATGGTAATTCAAAGTGCTTCACATAAAAGAAAGTAAAATAATCATGAAGAAAAATAATAACAAAAATAAAACAAGCAATTTTAAAACTTTGGAAATGATTTAAAATGTAAAAAAAAAAACTTTGGAAATGATCATTTTTTAGTGGCATTACAGTAGCTCAGCTGTTTTTAAACTGTATAGCTTTTCTAGTAACATGCAACCTCTTCCAACAAGCAGCATAACGAGAGAAAATGGTATTTTGCTGGGGTTTTTTTGCATTGTATTGTGACTGCTGAGATCCAGTTATTATCATTTCTTTGACACTTAAACACTTTTGAAATGAGAAAATAATCTGATAATAATATATTTAAAAATATATTGTTTCTCCCTTCTTGCTTAGTTTGACTACTGCCCGCAGCTAATAAGTTCAGTGTAGCTCCAGTAGGTTATTTTTATTAATGGCTTGGAGAGTGTTTTCCAAAATAAGTCTTGTCCCGTGGAATGGGATGTCAGCAGGCAAGGTGTATCTGCTCCGAGATGTTAGGAGTCTTCGCATGATGAGCAGCGCTAAAGGCCAGAAGCTCTTGTTCATGCACTAGTGTACTCATGGTGATCCGTGTGGAGCGGGAGGAAATGTACTGCGCTGCACTCGTGCACTGCCACACACACGGACACGCACACACACACTGAGGTAATGGGGTACTTTAACCATAGTACATGCCATCTGGACTGTTACATACAAGCTAATACAAATCTGTGATAAAATGCTATTTTTGTCAATAACAGAACTGGCATATCTCTTCTCGTATGCACTGTATAGAAACTATAGATTACCACGGAAGGCAGCTATTTATTATTATTATTATTATTTATTTTTATTTTATTTCTTTTGCATCACATGCAGCAGACATATGTTTAATGATTAGTGCTGGGTATGAAACGATTCAATTAAATTCCGATTTACCGATCACAAGATCTTGATTTGATTAAATTCTGATTCTATTTTGATTTATTTGGTACAGCATATGTTAATTTTTCTTAAGGGAAAAAATAATCTTTCTCAACAAAAGCTGTAAACTATATATATTAAAGGTTAAAATTAGCAAAATAAACTATTCAATTCAATTGTGATTTATTTTTAAATATAATAATCAACACTCAAGAGCTGACTGCACACAAGGCAGTTTTTATATATTTAATAAGATTATTAAATTAAATAAATTGTGTTTCTACTCCAATTAGTTGTTGAAATATGAACATTTAAACATGGCTTAATTTCATGACAGATTTGTTTAAATAATGCATTAAATAATGATCACAACATTTAAAGGTTAAACAAGAATCTAATGAATATGTAACATAGTTCATGTGTTTATCAAAATGCTGCTATGGTAGTAAATCCTGAATTTGTGGTAACAGGTAAATTTGGGAATGGGTGCCTATACATTTGCACACATTTACCTAGATCAACCCTCGAGGTCCTTTTTTGTCATGATGCTTGCTGCTGCACAATGGTGCCAGATTGTTGTGTCCAATGTTTCTACATTTTTTATGTACATGTTCTAATGGGATTCTTTAATTTACATTTATTTAGCAGATACTTTTATTATTTCATGTTGTAGACCACGAAATAGCAATTGATTTACCGTTTTTTTTTTTAGTTTTAACATAAAACAAAATAAATTATAAAATGATAAACCTCACAACTGAAACTTTATATTTCTGGGATGAGTCAGAAGTATAAATTATTATATTATTTAAAACAGATTTATGTGAGTGAATATTCACATTGGTCTGAACAAAAACTGCAGACTGGATTATTGAAAATGCACATTCATTCTCTGCCAGTAGGAGGTGCTTTTGGAGTCAGAAATATAGTGGTTTCCCACTATAACAGCTCTAAACAAAACAGCTCAGCTCATAAATGGTACTTTATCAGGTAAAATGAAAATGTGAGTTACCAGCGTAAGCCTACATTTTATTTTAGTCATTTTAATTTAGGGCTGTCAATCAATTTAAAATATATAATCACAATTAATGGCATGATTGTCATGAGTTAACTTGTGAATAATCGCAACTTAATTGCACATTTTTATCTGTTCTAAATGTACCTTAAATGAATATTTTTTAGCCATGGTTTCACAGACAAGGCTTAAGCTAGTCCCAGACTAAAATGCATGTTTGAGCTGTCTCAACTGAAAATATCTTGCTCTGACATATCTTAAAACTCATTGTTCTGTGTCAATATGCACACCTGTAACACTTTCTTTTAAGGCATTTTTGTAATGCAAAAATTAATTTATGCAATAAATGTTTATTATTAGTGAAACCAGTTAACAGAGCATAAAGAGTAGACATGTTTCATAGGTCACAGATGTTTTTCAAAGAACTTGTTCATGTCTATTAGACACATGAAAAAAAAAAAAACAGAAATACTAGCTTCCTATTACTTCTCTTTCTTTGCACTGAGCACTTTACACAAACCTTTTTGCATTTTCGCATGACAGGGCAGCTCACTTCTGAACATGCAAAATGTACATTTATTATTTATTATTACATTTGTTTGCCTCTCTGTGCCACATACTGTATTTTGATGCAGATAAATTCTCAAAACTGTTTTCATTGATACATTTGACTGTTTGTTGTCAGACAACGGGATGAATATGAAATAGTGACTGAAACGCGACCCATTAAGACTAACCAGCTCTCCCTTCCGAGAAGTTAATCTGCACAAAAATATATAATCGTGCCGTCGTCTGATAAAAATCAAAATAGGCTACAGAATAGCTTGAAGACAATAGCTGTGTGCTGTGATTTCAGCTATACTTATATGTAAAATTAGAGAAGCAACATATCAGTGTTTTAACTGAAAGCTAAGCTCCTTTGCGCGCGCTGAACGCAGAGAGAGAATGTGCGCGCGCTGGGAAAGAGGGACCTCGCGCGTGCGGAAGTCAGCTTTAGATGCATAAAATTTTATTTTGCTACAAGCTGGATACACAAGAAGCACGTTCAACTCGGACGTGCAGACGATTTCGTGCATATAAACACCGTAAACAGCAACCGTTCGCGTATCCGCGCTTAATGCGCATCTCCTATATGAAAAGCATTAGGGGGCCCTTGGCTTTTGGGGGCCCAAGGCAGTCGCCTACCTTTGCCTAATGGGTAAGTCCGCCCCTGAATGCTCCTCTCTGAAAGCTGAGACTTTCTTTCGCATCAAAATCAACAGCACAAAGTGATTATGTGATTACTACTAAACATTGTAGAAACGTAATTTTCTGTAAAGTTGCTTTTCAATGATTTGTATCATAAAAAGCGCTATACAAATAAACTTGAATTGAATTATGGAATAGAAATAATGTTTATTTACATTTTGTCCATGCATCAACTGAAAACATAGATTAAAACACAGAGAACATAGGTAGATTAATTAGTACTGTCAAGCCAGCCCTTGTAATAAATAAAGTTACCATATCGGTTATTTTTCTGTCATTCTGTCGTCTCAAGAAACAGAACATGGCATGAACTCTGTGGGCTTCCGTATGTGAACTTCAAATCTCTGTCCTCTTCAAACATGCTGGCATTTTCATGAATTAATCACTGCTGTGTATTTCTGCAGCTTCAGTTCTGCACTGAAAATCAATGGAGATGTACTAACGCTCTCCATTTGTCAAGAAATCCCTTTCTTTTCCCCACAAATTTTTTTTATTTTTTTTGTCTGCCTTCAGTAAGGATTTTTCTCCCGTGCACACAGCAACATTGATCTGGGCAGAGTGAACTTCTGAAGCAGTAAGAATGGCATGTGCAGTAGATTACCTTTCCTCTGATGGGGTAATATTTGGTCACAGGCTCTTTTTTCATCTCATGTTTTATTCATGGGGTTGGGGACCGGCTGTGGGGGGGGGGGGGGATTTTATTGTGCGGGGAGATTGAAAATGTAGAATTCAGATCCAGCATGTGGAAATAGGCCGTGGTTTATGTGTTTTTTTTTGCCTGAGGAAGGCCACTGTAGAAGCGTGTGACGAGCGAGAGCGACAGAAGGCAGATGAAAGGCCAGTAAAAGGTAAAACGGACCTCGTACCTGCACTCCAGCAGCATGTTCATCCAAATGGCTTTTTTGAAATTCAAATGAGGGCTGCTGAGGACCTGATAAGCACGCAGAGTCAACACACACCTTAACCACTACACTCGCACAGGATTATGGGTAATAAGGGCAGGGGATAAATATCATTATATGTGCACAAAACAACCTCTGAATGTTGAGGTGAAGTGAGTAAAACACAGGGGACAAGAACACATGGAGGGGGTGATTTAAAGGGACAGGTCAACCAGGAACCTCTTCACGGTGCTCGAAAAACATACAAGCAACAAAGAGAACATTAGCAGAGATTTGTTGCTGTTCTATTCCATACAGTGAAAGAGTGTAGTGAATATTAAAATGTAACTACGTCACTTTGCACTATTTTTTTGTCAATCCAAATCAATCCAATCCAATTTCAATTTTATAGGAACCGTAAATGTTTCAGTCCGATTCAGATGTTCCTTTATGGAGAAAGCCACCACAATAATGTCACCGTGAGCATAATTGCCATATTTGCTTTGATAAAAAAAAATAAAAATAAAAAAAAAAAATAAAAAGAACCAGTTCATACACACCACGGCTTTTAATGGGATCGGATTTTCATTGGGAAAAAAATTGCTTGTCGCTGCAATCTTGTTGCTTTTGTTTTTACTTCTGTTTTCATTTTCTGGGTGGAAAAAAATGTTCCCTTTAAGATGATTTGAAGATATGGTAGCACTGATCCATTAGGCCAACACTTTTGTTCAGAATAAAATGCCTACCAGAGCGTGTTTCTATGACAACTTTTCCCCCATATGAAGCCATTAAAAGACCTATAAACACCTACAATATGTTAAGAGTGGAGAAAATCATCTGAATGCTAAAAGACACAAGCACCATTAACATTAATACCCAGCGCCAGTAACGCGTGGCAAAGAGCTCAAATAAAATACAGCGTGTGGCAGGAGAGGAAGTCATTTCCATTTAAATAACGTTCTCTGGACATAAACTGATAATCTCCAGGCTTTATGATGTTTGTCTGCTGGATCTGCAGACCTGCGCTCTTTATGAGATAGGCTGGGACACAGAATATGAGTAAATACACAAACAGAACCTGCGCTCCTACGGCAAAATAGCAAGCCGAGCTGTAAAGCGCTAGAAACTAGGACATAGGAGTTTCACACAAACACGCACACTTCTAATGAGAGAAGGGAAACAAATGAGTGTGTGGGAGTGTGTGCGATTTATTCCCCTCCACCACACACACTCCAGGAACCTGATCAATGTCTTCCGAGACCTAATCAATCGTCTTAAACCGCAGGCTAATGTGCTTAATGACCTCTTAAAATGTTCTATGGATTGAACGTTAAAATTAAGGTTATAACAGTTGCCTTAAAAGACTCTATGAGTGCAAATCATCTCCCGGAAATCATTAGTGGACAAAGCGCTACACCAAATGAGTCCTGATGCTGCTGGGGTGAAAATGTAGCGGTCAGGGTTTACACAAACACACTCCATATAGACGACATATTGAATAGAGTGCATGTGACACAGAAACAAGTAATGATTTCTCTCATATTGGTGAGCTGGCATGCCGCTAAATACAATTAAGGACATACAACACATAACATTCTGACAAAAACAAACAACCATATTTCCTGATTTAATTCACCCGAAATAGCACTTTTTTTCTCTTTTACGTCTGAGAAGATGTAATTCCCCAACTAATCATCCCTTCTGAGGATCAATAATGCATACAACATTTGGTTCTACCAACATTTAGCTCAGATTTAGATTTAGTGAAAACCAAAAATGTACTCAATGATCCTAGTGAAAAGAATGATCTGGACACAGCTACTTCTCTTGTGGATTCTCATTAACACGCAAAGGAGAGCTTGGGTGGCTGTCAGGATTTTCAGGGAGTAGCATCTTTGCATCTGTTTGATATTACGCCACAAACTCTGTCGATACAGCTGAACTGCCATTGAACTTGGAACATCCCTTCCGTAACAAAAATATATGGGAACATACTGCAAAATATAATGCGCTATATTACATTACATTTTCATATATGTAAAACAAGTACTTATACTTTTCAATATTCAGCAATATATGCATTGACAATGTATGGCTATATCATATTTAATAAAGATAAAAATACATCTAATATATATAAAGTTTGATCCTTTATGTTGCACAGAAATGTTCCCATTTAAATGTGAATGTATGTACACACACAAATATACACACATTGACGGAATGAGTTTTCTAGTGAAATTTCTAGTTCCCAGCATGCTTTGCTTCTGTTAAAATTGAGAAATAATTTTAAAATTAAGTGCTATTTCATGTATTTCTGCTCAATATTATTATAGGGGAGATCTGTTAGTGTTTAATGTTATATTATTTTGAAATTTAAAAGTGTTTCTGGTATGTGTAAGTTTATGGGGTTACCATTGCGCTGAAGAGTAGAGCCTGTGGTTGCCATGACGACTGGCCAAACACCATTGAGGCTGTATGTTGCTTTCTGTGCACTTTTCAGCACAGTGGAAGTCTGTTCACTAAGTGCTTTAGTATGAGAAGGTGTGCTTATGCTATTGTAAACTAGCTATATTTTAAAATATGAAACATGTATACAGTATGTTGTTATTGATTGTTAAACGTAATGCAGAGGAGAGAGAGTGTAAAGGCCCGTTCACACCAAAAACGATAACTATAAAGATAACTATAAAGATAACGATATTAGCGTCCACATCAGCGAACGATATCTTCTGTTTATTCTAAGCGCACGCTCGTCTGGCTCTTTAAATTCTCGAGCTCGTTACAGCAGGATGGATTCTGATTGGCTGTCAATTTTTTATCGTTCATCAGCTGGAGAAAAATGGTTTTGAAAGTGATTCCAACGATATCGTTTTTCTTTATCTTTATCGTTATAGTTGTGGTGTGGACTCTGCTGTTCTTTAATACTGAAAACGATTTTTAGAACTATATCTTTATCGTTATCTTTATAGTTATCGTCCTTGGTGTGAACGGGCCTTAAGGCAGGCTGCACGAAGCATGTATATTGTACTTACCCAGAAGGATTTCACCTTGACGGACGATGACAATTAGCGACTGGATTCATCTAATCTCACATTCTGCCACATAGGCAGAAAAAAAGGGGAGCTGGTGTTTCCTGAAATGGCCAATGTTCATTTGTGATGTAGCTTAATTGAAAATTGGCCTGCTAAATCGAGCATGGCGTGCGTGTGGGTCTTCGGAGAGCCTGCGTTCAGCACAGTCAGCACTATAAGCACACACACTAATTTAGTTCATGATAATTACAGCACCTTTTCTCTCTCGTTACAGCACAACCTTAAACCTACACACTGTGCTCAAAGTCAAAGAGTACAAAACATGCAGCCTGGACATAAACATTCACATGCACACACACACACAAACCATGGAAAACCAAGGATTTTTTCCCCTCCACTAAGATGCATACGATGTATTTTGAGAGAGTAACACTCAGAGGGTCCTGCAATAAAATAGGTATTTCAGGGATACTTCATTTTTAATAGAGCTATGAGAATTAAGGGTCAAAGCTAATTGCTGACGATGGTTTTGATGTACCATCACACCCTGAGCAGTTAAAGATCTTTCCACATTAATGGACATCATGCATTAGAGGATTGAACTAATAGACTTTCTAATTTCATTTAGAATCACGAAAAAACCTTCTTTAGGCATGGGTCCTTCAATTTATGTTTATTTGGCATATTTTAATGTACTACTTCTATACTTTTATGTTAGTTGATTACAAAAAACACTTAGTCACTGGGCTAAAGAGCCACTTCACTGCCTGTGCCACAATCTGATTTCCATGAAATGTAATCTTAATTGAAATTTGGCTTCAAACTCGGTCATTCCACTTAAACTGCTTTCCTTGCTTTAACCACAGGACTCCTCACACAACTCCATGCTAAATTTTTCCAGGTCAGCGCTTTTCTGGTTTTTATCCTACTTGGCCAACAATAATGATGTTCAAGCAAGGCTTGCTCTTCTCAGCCCACACACTCATCAGGGTTCAGTGCTAGGACCCCTAATGTTCTCTACCTAAACTTTTTTAATTTGCAAGAATTTTAGGTATTTTCTATTAGGGCTGGGTTTCGATTCAAATTTCAAGAATCGATTCGATTCCAATTCTCAAGATCTTGAATCGATTATCATTATTCGATTCGATCCGATCTGATCCGATCCGATCTTGCCCCAAGAAAGCATTTTTTTCCATTCGGCAGTTTGAGACCGGCTTGCGAGGCCAGGTTGATTATGTGCGCGAAGCAGCCGACATGGGTTAGCCCCGTAATCTCAACCGCACGGATCATATTCGCCGCGTTGTCAGTGACTATGGCTGGGTCTTTACTCAGCAGCCCCCACTCCTCCATAGCTTTGGTTAATATTTCAGCTAGACTGACAGAGCGATGGTCCGTTTGAACTTCGGTTGTCTGCAGCACGTAAGACACGAGGTTCCAGAGTTCGTCTATGTAGTGTGCTGTCACACTCATGTAAGATTCCGTAGCTACGGATGTCCAGGTGACACTCGTAATGCCCACCCTCTCTGCGGTCTTAAGCTTACACATTACACCATGTTTTACTGTCTGGTACATGTTGGGGATCACTTCTTCAGACAGACGTTTGCGAGACACAATGACATAATTTGGTTCCATTACCTTCATTAGCCGCCTGAATCCCGCATTCTCAACAACAGAATACGGGCGCATATCTTTGCAAATGAAGCCCGCAATCGCCTCAGTTATTTTGACAGAGCGTGCAGAATTAGTTGGCAGTTGTAGAGTTTGTTTCAGTGTCATCTGTTGCGGTCCGGTGGCGGGCTTGGATATGATGTCTTGATGATGTCGCATCATGTGGTTCCTGAGATTAGTAGTATTTCCACAATACTTCACCTCCATTTGGCAGGCTTTGCAAATTGCTTTGCTTTTGTCAAGCTCGTTCTCTTTATTGCTTCTGAACCCGAAATGGTGCCAGATCGCAGCTTTTAGCGTTTCTGGAGTTTTCAAATTCAATTCAATTCAATTCAATTCGGTTTTATGTAATTTGATTATGTTTATTTAAAGTTTATTTTTATAGTGATTTTTACGATACAAATCATTACAAAGCAACTTTACAGAAAATTAAGTTTCTACAATATTTAGTAGTAGCTTATCAGTGGTGACTGTCAGTTCATGTACATATGGCAGAAATGTTCAGAAAAATCAATAGTTTTCAAAGCTGCCATGTTCGTTGTTTTAATGTCCTTCCACCTCGCGCGCATGCGTGAATTCAATGACACTGCAAATTAAAATTCACGGGGAAAATGTAGGCCTATTATTAAATCGATTCTCTGAGTTATGGATCGATCTTTAGAAATTAATATGGAAATCGATTCAGAATTGGTGAATCGATTTTTTCAACACAGCCCTATTTTCTATACATTTCTAAACTATACTCTGCTGTGTGGACCACATGATAACTTTACAATTCCAAGACACTCTTCCTAGCGTATTTGTCTGTCATAGCCACCCACTTCTCTCTAGTTTATTATCAATCAGTATACTCAAGCCCGGACACTATGATTAGCCTCTTCTGGCCACCTAGCCCTCCGACTCTTCAATTCTCTGTCTTTACTTTTCATTGGGGGAATGGAGATCCAATAAATTTTATACACCAATAACTCTCCAACCACTTCTAACATGCCACTCAAAACACAAACTATCTCATTTCCTGCAAGCTAGCATGCATGTTTTCTCATTACGTGGTGCTGTTAATTGCTTTGTGACTTTGTAATCAGTCGGTTAATTAATCCCCAGTGTGATGATCTGAAAACAAGTCCTGTTTAGACTTTTGTAGTCATTCTACTCTGTTACATTCAACTGTTGGGTAGACACACACACACATACACGATGCAGATACCCAGCCAGTTGACTTTTTGTAGGAAACGGTCAAAGAGCCAAGATCAGATTACTTGAACTATTACTTCCTATTACAGTGCTTCCTGTTCCTGCTGACACATTTTATCTAGACAGGAAATGTCTATGGTTGTGTACAGAGTGGAATACTGTCATAGTGCTCACTGCATATGTGAAACAGTATGCAGCACAGTAGAATGTTACACTGAAGATGCACGACCCTAATAAATTGCATGTTTAATCTAGTCCCACTTTTCTTTTTTTTTTAGCAAGTGGAGTTCAGTTATTGTGCAATGAGTCAATGAGATGTTATAAATCTCGATGTATATTATTTTCAGTTAATTCCTCACCCTATAAATTGAAGGTCAAGCGAAGCACACTGCATTATGGGATACAGTATTCCGTGCAGCGTGCTTTCTGTAATTCAGGCAAACCGAACATCTACATAATGTCCATACTGTACAAACTTGAGTAGTGTTGTACAGTAGAATGGCTTTCTCTTTATCCTGCTTCCCTAGGGCTCCAAGTAAAAAAATAAAATAAAATAAGCATACATAAAAATGTATTTGTTTAAAAACGATATAATTCTTATAATAAAATTTAATTATTATTTTTTTTTTTTGGAAAAATAAACTTTCTCATCGATTCTAAAATATCACTGGTCTTGACATAAATAATAATTAACAAAATAAGTTTTTTGGTTATATTTAAATTTATTTTTTATAGTACACATTTTTGAAAATGTGTAAATGCCCCCAATAAGCATCTCTTCTGTCTCATCCTATATCAAATGTGTTGAAGAGATTTTGACGGCTGGTGTGACTCCGTCAGTGTGCCATGGCTGTTTCACCTTTCCTTCCTCAGTGTGACAGTGAGCCCCATCTCAACAGCACTGAGGCAGGAGCGAGGGATTTGAATTGGAGACACACCATTTTCTCACTGTGCTTTCTCTGCTGTCAGAAAGCAAGCTGTGGTAGTGGTCTCCTCTGAAGCACAGCATTACAGGCAGAGAGAGTGATGGGGAGAGATGGCACAGTGAGAGAGAGAGAGAGAGTGAGAGACGGAGAGAGAGAGAAAGAGAGAGAGAGACAGAAAAACCAGATGTGCCGCTATATCCTGCCCTCTGGCTATCAGACACAGGGGAATATGACTTTCAAATGTACCCGGGCACACTGAAGGTTTGCAATACACCAATTTTTAAAGAAAGAAAAGAAAGCAGACAAACGGCTACAATTAGGTGGCCGAGCTGTCTGTGCTACAACAAACAGCTAAAACTAGGCCTTTATGCTCAGAAAGAAATGTGCTGTTATTTCAACAAATATAATAACAGTGATTCAAATGCAAAATTATAAACTTTTAAAGCTGAAGTGTTTCATTTCTATACCAATAAGCAAAATAAATGACTGTTTTCAGACAGGTTTCCTGAACACTACCATTGGTCAGCCCCAAACTCTCTCTATTGGTGGAGTCAGTATTGCTGTTTCAAAAAACTCAAAAAAAAAAAACCTAAAAAAAAATAAATAAAATAAAAATAAAAACCTTTCACTCCTCGGCAGAACTACCACATGAAAGGTGTACTTATAATTGGGTCAGAAGAAAGTATTAAAATAAACAAATACACACTTCAGCTAAAACATTTTATTTTATAAGACTGATGTTTAGACGTCAAGGTTAAAAGAACAAAGTAGCCTAAAATCAAATTAAAACAGCAGCTCCCATGTTCAACAGGGTGTGTGAAGTTTGTCTGCCAACAGAGAGTCACTCTTTATGAGTGTTCACACTCGAGTCCAAACCAAATCACACCTCTTTCAGTTGACCCACAAGTGAACTGAGTGAAACAAAGCCAATGCTCTCTCAAGGTAGACCTCGTTTAGTTGTGCTAAAGCCATTTGCAGACTAGAAACCAGTGTTCAATAGTCTGTCTGTGTTCTGTCTGAATGGTGTTGAGCAAAGGGCACTGATTCAATTCCATCTCCAGTTCACACTTATTTCTCCAGACATCATTACAGACATTGCACTTTCTTGTACAATGATGATTGAGGCAATGTTTGACTTCTCATTTATTTAACAGGGAATCCTAGGAAACATGATCAATTTGCTGTTTTAGGGAAATGGCTTGACATTTGTACCAAATAAAACGGCAGAGGGAGAGATGCCTGGAACATTGTCATAATGGTTTTTCTTATGCTGATAATCAGTCTTGACACATGCACACATGGGACCTGTATTCAAATGTATTTGTGTCTACAAAAAAAAAATAAAAAATAAAAATAAAAAAAAAATAAAAAATAAAAATAACATAACCTTTTTCATTCTGAACTCTCACAGCCCACAAGTTCAACAGAAAGCAAATGTTCCTGAGACTGAGGACCAGCGCTGCTGTTGTTACTTTTCATTACGACAGCGACTACATTCCCATGGCGTCGGGAGGAACTGAATCTAGTTTTCATTTTCTCAAATGACAAACGAGATCATCTTAATATATCAAACGTTTCTCCTACACAGCAATATGATTAAATGGAGAGCAAATGCTAAAGTCTATGGCTTCTTAGACGTCTCTCCTAAAAACAAGTCAAAGTAATCCCACAAGTCTCTGCTAGAGTTCCAGGGTTTCTCCGTCTGAACAACATTTCAATCTGTGCTCAGATTAATCAACCAATAAGAATAAAAAATTATAACATAGCTTTAATATCAGAACCATGTCTTCTTAGGGTGATAACCTGGTTATTACTCTGTTGAGTGATAACTTATTATTAGACTATTTAAATACTGATTAATGTTAAATGGAAAGCTTATTTAGAGTGACATTGGATGATAATGCGCTTTAAATCACTAATAAGCTTTCGAAAACGTTAATTGCGACTGGCACTCAGTTTGCCAGTTTGAGTGATATAACACCTGCACTATTCAGTACACTAAATATAATCAACTACATAAATTTCCTTAAGCAGTGACCAAGTTATGCTACTTTATTAGACTACACGATTACATGCATTTTTATGGAATTCAGAGCATCTTCAACTTATAGTTTTTTTTTGTTTTTTTTCTCAGTGGTACAAATAGATTTTTTAAAACCCAGTAAAAATTTGTAATTTTTTAAATAACTTATTTATTTATTATTATAATTGTGGTGTTGTAATTTCATGGAAAAATAAAATTTTATTTACAAACCTGACAATATTCGGGACATTGCTTATAACTTGCAGAATGCAGAAAAAGGCCTTCAAATTTGGGACTGTCCCTAAAATGCAGGATGGATTTCACCTTATGTCTTCTAGAAAATAATGGAGATTTTTACTTAAATTTCTTGAAAAACACACAAGTAAATCTTAAATTATACTACTTTTTTACTACTGTCTGTTATTTCGTATGTCTGAAAACAGAGTGACTGCCTTTGAGATGAATAGGAACGCAGACGGATAGCATTCTTCTCCAGATATTTGGGACAAAACTGGAAAATTTCAAACGAGTGTGGGATGGCTCTGAGCAGTAGTTTGTAACTCTGCAAAGGCCTGAGGGGCGTCTGCTGACCTCAGTACTTTCTGGAACACAGCTGTGATAGAAACACACCTAATCATGAGCTCAACACAGACAGGAGGCTGGGAGCTTCAGCAAGGCTTTAAGTGGAAAGAATCAGTGTGTTTGGCTTGTGCTCAGACACACACAAGTGACAATGTTCGTTCAGGAAGTTACGCCTCCTCTATGCCAGCCGTTTCAAAATGTATAGCCACAACCAAGATAAACTATGCTCCCAAATGTAATAATATTGATAAACGTGGAATACGCACATGCCACGCGAGTGAAAGACAACATGGCTTAACAGGAAACTAACCAACAGACAGTGACAGGGAGACAGAGAGAGAGAGAAAATATGAATTTAAACAGAGCACTTGGGCAGACTGGCACCAATCTAAATGTAATTGTGTAAATTCACCGGTTCCACTCAGTTCTCCCTGTCCGAGGTGAGATAAGTGTGTGATTGGCTAGAGGGAGATGAAAAAAGCCAGCGAGCGCTCCATCTAAAGCCACGTCTAAAGCAGACCTGGAAAATGTCTTTTGCCAAAAAAAAAAAAAAAAAAATGAAAGTTCAAATGCGATTGATGGGGGAGAGGAGCTCCTGTTTGAATTTCAATCAGAGAGCGAGCAAGTGGGCTGCACTACTGTGCCGCCACTGGAGATACAGAGCATCTCTCTGTAATGAAACCAGGCATACACTCCTCTCTTTCCTCTCTCTCTTCCACTCTCCTGAAAACACTCATCGCTCCGTGGCTCCTCATACAAGCCGTATATCTGTCCTCACCAAGTCTTGCCACGTTTAATATGGGAGCCATGGAAACCCGCGGAGAGAATCGCATCACAGATCTCAAATAAAGGCACGAGGCCCTTATATGTAGTGTGACTGAGTGTTTGCTCTTGTGCGCTTCCAGTTTTATAAGGGCGGTGGTATACAGCGCGTGGTTTGAGTCATGATATACGGTTAATGCATAAACACCTCACACACACACACACACACACACACACACACAGTGAGTGGCAGCAATGATAGCTGCTCCGCACGCTCACTTGTTTACTTTATTTTCCAATTATGTTTCTGAAGAAGCTCCAGGCAATTATTTATGTGCAAATACCACACCGAGAAGGAAAATAAGCACTTTCAAAAGAGGTGTGCTGCAGCCGAAACAGGAAGACCCTTGTTTCCTTGCAGCTTGTGAATCATTATGAGACTGCAGCTGAACCTGAACCTCCATGCGCTCCAGGGGTACCCAAAGTCTGCATATTGGGTATTGATTTACATTAGTGACATATTCAGCAGCACTTTTTGTGTATATTTGCATGTGTATGATCAGAGCATAACACCCAAACAGTTATGCAAACTAGGCAAGACTGACTAAATGTACCTCCTATATTGCTTAGAGTTTAAAAGAAACTAATTTTCAGTAATATTAGTAATAATAAATCTGATCTGAATTGAGATGGATAATGACACTAACTTTGCAACATCAACACTGTTATTGAACTGAACTGAAGTGCTTTGAAAGTCTGTATAAACTGTAGAAATCGCTATATATAATCAAATATTACTTCACTGACTTTAATTGTGTGGAAAAAACAGGTTAAAACAGGAAAGTCATACAGGTTTGAAAGAAATGGAAATGTTCATTATTGGCTGAATGATACTTTTAAGGGGTATTAGCACTGACAGAGATTTGCAGACAAAGCAACTGGAAGTCATCCACCTTCAGTGAGAACAGACCCGTCACACTATGCGATTCAAGGCTTATTATTTTGCCTTATGACAAAAGGGATCTGTTGTGAACCCTGAAATTTGACAGGACAAAAAAATGCAAAGTGTGCATACCACTTAAATCACTTCCCCATACAAAAATGAATATGTACTGGACGTGTCATGACAGCAAAAGTACAGGTGGAAAGTGAAGGCTAACGCTGGAAAGCCAAGCGGACTAACCTGCACACTTGGTTCTGGTGATGAGAGCCGGCCCGGGCTGTCCGGTTCCCCCCTCTCCCGGACGGGTCAGCAGCACTCGGATCTCGTACTCGGTGTCGGGATCCAGGTGCCACAGCTTGTAATTGGGCGAGTTGACGGCGTGGGTCTCTGTCCAGCTTCCAGATGTCATCCTGTACTCCACCTCCTTCAGGACGATGGGGCCATCCCCAAATATGGAGTTAGCGTTTAGCTGGATTAGCAGGTATGTGGGGCCGACACCCAGCAGCTGAGGTGGAGCGATGGGTCTCGGGGGCTCTGGAAGAATATAGACACTTCTCACCAAACTGTTTCATAATGACCAAGCTTTATATCATCAGTTTAATGGTATTTTAAACAATCTCAATGTGTCATGTAGAATCAAAACTTAAATGCTTTAGTAGACTTAATTAGTTTAATGAGATTAATAGTTGCATGCAAGAGCTAGATTTTAAACTTTTGTAAGGTTTTTTTTTGGTCAAATGTACACTTATAATCACGCATGAGTTACGTAGTCAGATTACTTTTTTTATTTAACTAGTAAGCTAATGGATTGCTTATAAATTTTCAATAAAATATCTGAGTTACTTTACTGTAGAGAGAAACTGTGAGTCAGTTACGGAGGTAGAGGCAATTCCTTCAGCCTGAGGCTTATTCATTTCACTTTTGGTGTGAAAGGGCCTTTACAGTCGCCAAAAATATTACTTTTTTTTTTTTTTATTAAAAAACAAATAAGCAAGACCAGCCCAGGTGACCTTAAGTATGTAATGCATTACTTTCCATAAAAATAAGACAATTAGTTACTTTTTAATGGAGTAACGCAATATTGTAATGTAAATGACTTTGATGCTATAATTGGCTAATCTCTTTGAATGTTACTTGACATTATAGCCACACCTTTTTGTGCAACATTGCTGCTGAATATTAGTTAGGTGTTATGTAAATGTGGGTGCTCATATGTTAAAGAGCTCATGGTTTCTGAATGAGTTGGGTATTTCATTTAGAAGTAATTGGGCGGTTTTCCATTAAACAAGCCCTTAAGAATCTTAGCACAGTATTTTCATTTCAACAAATATGTAATTATCATTAGTGTTCACTGTAAGCACAATACCATAGCAAACCAATAACAGGCAAACCATAACGATACGCAAATGACGGCACTATTACACCACACCAGACAATCCAGATGGTCCTTTAGTAACTGTGTGCGTGTTTGCCGATACATTTGGCTAGAAAGAGAGACATCTCATCCGCACATAAAACAGGTTAGTCATTTATTTTTTACACGAGGGGAAAAACAGAAAGTATGATGCTGTTTTTCTGTGTGTGTAAGTGTAGAGATCCTCCACATGTCGAGATGCTCTCTGAGAGTCCGGACGCTGCTGATGACTCGGAATTATGAATAAATCATCAACATGGAGCACAGAAGAGTCGTTCACTTCAGAACAGCATCAGTCCAGGAGAAAACTGGTGTTGGTGACATATAAAAGCTCCTCGCTAGCATAGCACTGATATCTAATGAGTTCCTCATCGGCATCACATTCTTCTTGGCGTTTAAAGCTGCGAGACCATCCACCAGAGCGACAGACAGCTCAAGCTGAGAGACGCTGTTTAGCGCGGGACGATCAGATGGAGACACACACTCTCTCTTTCCACCCCAGATGGCTCCTGAACTCTCTGTTCGTTTCAGCTAATTAACCAGCCCACATGAAGCACAGCAATAACACAAACCAACAATCACACCGCGTGTCCAGAAACGCCTATATGACGCATGATGAGCAGATGCGGCTCTCAAACTCACTGTGATTACGTGCATACCGGTCAGGAACTTCTGTGCTCTTCAGAAGAATTAAATTAAAATTCGTCCAACAAGTGAGTGTTAAGGAAACCTGACTGTCAAATGATTAGTTTTTGGATCATTTTTGAAGTACTGGTTGGTTACGCTTGTCACATTTCGTCCCGGGATGAAGAAGACAGATGAAGTCATTCAAATAGAAATGCAGTTTATACGTTCAAGTGACTCAGGTAATCCAAAAGAGATGAAACACAAATGAAACGCATAAATCACAACATGACAGTACCAGAAACAAACAGGTGATTTAATTAATGAACAACCATGTTAACTAATTAGCGGTGAGAAAACAGGAAACAATGATGAGCAAACTAAAAGTCCATGAAAATGAAACTTAAGATAAACTAAACTGAATGTAATTGTGACACACTTTACCTTTAAATGCTTTTAAGGGCTGCACGATATATCAAAATTATTGAAATATCACAAATGTAAATATCGCAAGGGTGTGTGATATCTGAATCATTTTATTAATAGGCTACTTAAATCAAAATGTTGCAAAAGCTCAAAGTTTTAGTTTGACGCATATAGCAGAGAATTGCTTGACGTTAAAAAGTTAAGTGCAATAAGTTGCAGAAAACTAGTCTTTGCCACCTCGTCTTGCTGTCTGACTCACACCTGAAGTGCGCGCACAAGCCGCATCTCGCACAGCGTCGCTTCAGTTCTGCCACACACGTGCAAAGCTGAGAAAGAAATCGGGTGTGTATCATTATACTGGATCTGTGCTGTCGGTTTTAAAGGGACAGCAGCCTATAAATACGTGCTGCTGAATATGTCACTAATGTAAATCAAACAACAAAACAGTTATAACAAAGATTAATTTAAATTTAATTCATACAGTGAACACAATGCAGTGTTATTTTACACTTAATCATTACATTTCTGTACCTGAATACTACTGTTTATTTTATCTATGCTTGTAAATTGTGTCTTTCTTTTTTTTTTTACTGAATGTTCACTCTACTTTAATCATGTTTGAAGTTTCTCAGACTTTAGTTTTTGCTGTGGTATATGAAGAAGTACTTAAAGTGTATGGAAAGCAAAGTTACAATGATATAAAATTAGTGTCTTTTTTTTTTTTTTGTATGTTTACACTTATGTTAAAATGACATTTTCTGATTTGTGACATTACTTTTTCTATAATGCTAAAACACTGCTGGTCACTTTCAGAAGTTATAAGTGATTCTTTCTTTTCCAAGAAAGAATGTGAAACAAATTGGTTATAGAATTTTAATTTTTAAATATTTAAAAATATAATTGAAATTGATTTTACACACTTTAAGCAATATCATATCGCATATCGAATATCACATTTTTTAACAAGGTATCGATATCGCATTTTTCTTTAGTATCGCACAGCCCTAATACATATACACAAATATTTGACTGCAATGACACCATTGAGCACTGAGTATTCTGGGTCAGTAGGATATTTTATTTTAAAATAGTATATCTTTTTAAAAGATTAATACATTTTTATTCGGTAAGAATGCATTAAACAGTAAATGCATGTATAGTATAATGTTACAAAAGTTCCTATTTGAAAAAATGCTACTCTTTTGAACTTTCTATTCATCTGTGAATCCTGAACAATAAAATGTATCACGTTTTCTACAAAAAATATGGAGCAGCACAACTGTTCTCAACATTGATAATAATGATTGAAATGTTTCTTGAGCAGCAAATCAGCATATTAGAATGATTTCTGAATGATCATTTGATACTGAAGGCTGGAGTAATTAGGGGCCAAGCACTGAAGTCGCGTAGGCACCTATTGTATCTGTTGGCGTTATTCTTCTTCCGTTTCATCCACTCTTGAGTCTAAGGCAGGCAGCCCATAGAACAGCTTGCGGAAAAGTTGTGACATTTGGCACACAGGTAGAGGAGAGTCTCAACAGTAACCACAGCCAATTTGGAGTCTCTAACTCAAGCTCTCTAGCGCCACCACTTGTCCAAAATTTCACTCATGTTTATGCTAATAAGCCACAGAAGGAAAATTCTCTTTTTTCCTCTGAATCCTTGGCTCATGCGGAGTTAAATGAACACCAAAATTTAAAAATCGTAAGGTTTAGTTTTTTCACTATTCTAGTTGTTCAAAAAACCTACTTTTTCGAAATTGGTCCTAGATGGTTTGTCTGATTCTCACCAAAACCAGCTCAGATTAACTTTAGACCATGCTGGCAAAAAGTTATGGGATTCAAGTTGATTAGTCAAACCGTTCTCGATTAACACACTAACGAATTCTACGAAAAGCACGCAAAAATGGATCTGAGGCTATATCTCTGCAACGGCTATATCCCTGAGGCTACCTGCAGTGTTTTGGCGCTGTGTCACCTAGTGGTCAGGATATATGAAAAATGCATATTTTTGCTTATAACTTCTGAATGGTTTGGCCAAAAATCACAAAACTTGTCTCTTTAGATTCGGTGCAGCATGCAGAGTCGAATGATATCCAATTTTCCCATGTCAGCCATTTTGAATTTCATAGTAAAATGCAATATTTTACAAAGCATTGACGTTTCATTGAGTTTTTTGGTATGGTTCTTTATTTTGATGACGTGTAGGAGTGTTTTGAGTTTCGAGCCAGCGCCACCTAGTGGTAAAATAAAACATTCACATGCTTATAACTTTGGGTGTGGTCGACTTATTTTTACAGGAGTCACCATTTTAGACTTTGTATGTACCATCGAGACCATTACCTGAAAGTACTCAAAAAGTTTTGAGACAGTTATAAAGTAATTTCAAATAAATGCCATAGTCAGCCAAACTTCGTCCACCATTTTGATTTTCTTTAAAAACCTACTTTTTCAAACTCCTACTAGACTGTTGGTCTTATTATCACCAAATTCAAATCATATCATCTTCAGACCATGCTGACAAATAGTTATGGATTCTGTGTCGACAGACCATTTTCGTACAGCACCGCTACAAATTTGAGGCACGGTGCCAAAATGACTCTGATGCTGTATCTCTGCAAAGCTTTGACAATGACAACAAACTTTGTGTCTGCCATCTTTACCTCACACAAAACACACCAAAATGATTTGATTACAGCACCACCTGTTGGTAAAAAGTGATAAGCCATTTAATCATATGACTAGAGGTTGTATTTTTGATTTTTCAGCCATTTCAATTACAATCATCCTAAAATTGCTTTTATAACTCATTGCTGCATTTGGTCTGATGCTCCATGCCATGCTTAGCTCATCATTTTGCCTCTGGAGTGTTGGCCCCGTAATTGCTGTGTGCAGCTATATTGTTTATATTGTGTTTGTACCTTGTATACTCTCATATCTCGCTTTAAAAAATATATACAGTATATACTATGTATATATATATACATATATATATATATATATATATATATATATCACATTGAATTTGATCAGTATAATCAGCAGCTGCAGAATGTTGTTGAATTCTCTGAATAAATTTGTCGTTGCTCAGAGTGTTTCAACCGTTTGCGTTGCTGTAAATGAGTGACCTGTGTAATGTGCTTCATGTCTTAATAGAATAAAGGAATGGAAGGAAGGAATGAGAGTTAATTGATTTATGGTGTGTTCCTGCAGGAGGAGGTGCTAGTATCCCTGTGCAATCAGAGCAGGCAGATTTTAATACTGTAATCTGATTCCACTGTGTGTTGAGTTGTGTGTGACACCACTAACAGAAACACTGCCAAATTACATTTCACCAAGTAATCCAATCACAACGGCACTAATGCACAAAAGCGCTGCCCTGGCAGAGCCAAACACACACACACACACACACACACACAGACACACACACACACACACACAAACACACACACACACACACACACACACACACACACAGACACACACACACACACAGATCTTTCTTGTCGTCTTGTCTTGAGTCGTGTGATGACATCACGTCTGTAAACTGTGCTTTTATTTCTTGTGTATTATCTTAAATGTGACATTTACCGGAGCGAGCTGGTTTTGTCAACCATTCACTGACATTTAACACTTTACCCTTTACAGCCGGTTATTACAGCATCCGGGTGAAGCGCAAAACCTGTCAAGGACATGTCCAGGTCATATTTCACCCCGAAATCAAAGGAATGAAATCAGGAAATGTTTTTCTTGTGCTTGTGCTATCATTCTTTACAGGAAATGCTGTTTGATATTTTTATCGAATGCAGTGAAATTCAGTGTACAAATACTTTTCAGGACCACTGTGTGTCTTCAGTAGCTGATTCTCCATATCCAGAGTTTGTAGTACATTGTCTCAGTCTGATTGAGTCACTCAATCTGTTGTCTTGGACATGGACGATACGAAGCCTTCTATGTGATGTAAAAGATGCTGTTTATTACTGTGTCCATCAAGGGAGCACATAAAACACTGCGCTACATCTGCTTTTTACCACTAATGAAGTGGCTCTGGGACCAAAGTCACATCAAATATGCATTAATGTGTACGGCTGCACTTATTTGCTGGGTTCCTGAGAAAACAAAGAGTCTGAGGGCAGATGGGGCTTTTTAAGAAGAGCAAAGAACCCCATTCGTTTGTGCTTGAACCTGCAGACAAATGACATTCATCTCAATTCATTAGAGCCATGCTCTCAAACACACACAAACAGACAAACACAAGTAGAGTGCTTTTAGTGCACTAGTGTCTAAATTGGCGAATGGAGCAGTATTCATACATTAGCTGAGAGCGTCTGGGTGATTTGTTTGATGCTTCGGTGGCAGGTTGAATCAGGGTTATTAAACTCTCACTAGTTTTACAGTGTAGTTTGTACATCCTTACTTTTATTTATGAATTAGATTAGAGAGTGTTTGTGATAACATCACAATAATCCACAAGTAATCCACAGCACTCCAGTCCATCAATTAACATCTGGAGATAAGGCAAAGACAAAAGCTTGTACGAAATGAACCCATTCATAATCCATAATAACACTTCTTTCAGTGAAAAAGACATCTGGTCTGAATTAGGAAAGAAATATGCTCAGATCAAGCACCGTTTACAAGTCAAAACAGCTCTGAACAAATATGTGGGTGGATTTTGATGTGACAATTGATGGACTGGAGTGCTGTGGATTACTTGTGGATTATTGTGATGTGTTTATCAGCTGTTTGGACTCTCATTCTGACGGCACCCATTCACTGCAGTGCATCCTTTTCTGAGACACTGATGCAATGCTACATTTCTACAAATCCGATCTGCATCTTGAATGGCCTGAGCGTGAGTATATTTCCAGCAAAGTTTCATTTTTGGGTGAATTACTCTTTTAAAGTCAGCATCAAATGTGACACAATTGTCAGTGACAATTTCTATACATAACTTTTCTATACATCAAGCTCAAAATGCACCATACACAGATCATGAAAATATAATAAAAGTGGTCAAAATGTTTGAAAGGAATATTATCACTGAATAATGACTTGGTTAGTTCACCCAAAATGATCATCTATCATCATTTCCTCTCCCTCATGTGGTTCCAAACCTGCATGACTTTCTTTCTTTGAAGGTTAGTGGTCACTATAATGTATGGAAGTATGGTTACTAACACTCTTCAAAATATCTTCTTTCAGTTTGCAAAGAAGAAGTCATACAGGTTTGCAACAACACGAGGGAGAGTAAATGACGACAAAACGATCATGTTTGAGTGAACTATCCCTTTAAAAGTGAGTTTGTTTCTTACACAAAACATCACATGACTTCAGAAGACTTAGAATACAGTACACAAGTCAAATCGATGAATGTACATGTTTATGACACTGGTATGTTGCTCTATTGGGTTTTGTCCTTTTTAAGGTTTAACAGATGTGATTTCTATGAGAAATGGAGCTTCTTCATGAATTGGCTTTTGTTTTCCACTAGTGAATAACTGCATATGGGTTTAGAACAAGTGATGACAGAAACTTTACAGTTTAAGTAAACTATTCCTTTTAGTGTTGTATTTTACTTGTATCTTTTATTAATACGCAAAAACAAATACTTCTTTTTAATTCAGCTGATTAACAATAATGTCCTTGGGTTGAACGGGGACTTCACCACCGTTAATTTGAACCGAATGAAATCCAGCACTGAGAGCGAGACAGTGAGCGTGAATCTGTTTTTGTCAGGTGTCACTGGCTGTTTCACGCGGGTCATCCATCATGTGTGTCTGACATGAGCGGATGATAGTGATGTGCCCTGCTGTTACCCGTCCTTAAGCCCTGTCTCATCTGTCTTTCCCTCACTCACACACACACACACACACACACACACACACACACACACACACACACATCTAGACTGCTGAACACTGCCATCATGCAATTGGAAAATGCACTTGCCCTCGACTCGATGTCTTATAGTCCGAGAAATAATCTTTTTTTTTTTTTTTGTCATTTATTTCACACACTCGGGGACCTGGCAGGGACGTGTTTGATCAAAGCAAGGCCGGGTTGAAAAAGAAAAGGTAAAGGAAGAGTGAGAGACAGAGATAAAGGGAAGGAGAATATACGAGGGAGGAAAAGCAAAAGGAAATATCTCCTGTGGGAAGCATCACAGCTTTTTTATTGTGAAGTTTTGATGGGGCTTGTGAAGGGAGAGAGATGACAGCAGCTGAGCGGAATATGGATCAGGGACACGGCAATCTAACACCTGACGGACAGCGTTAGACAGACTGATCCCTGTCTATTGCACATCAGTCTGTCTCTCTCTCTCAGCGCTGACAGGATGTGTAATCACCTCTTCCTGTGCCGTGACCTCTCAGTGTGCAGTCGGGCTCCAAAACTAACACTCATCAAGCATCAAATGCTGGTCCGACCCTAACCAAAGTCTAACTCACCGATATAGGTGACATCTGACCCCAGCCAATGCACTGCCAAAAGCTGGGGGTCAGTAAGATTATTTATTTTATTTTATTTAGAAATTAATGTTTTTATTCATCAAGGACGCATTAAATTGATCAAAAGTGACAGTAAAGACATTCATAATATTACAAAAGGTTTATGTTTCAAATAAATTCTGTTTCTTTGAAGTTTCTATTTATTAAACAAGCTGCAGATTCAGCTGCAGATCACAGCAATCAATTACAGTTTAGCAGATATTCACACAGAAAACAGTTCTTTTACATTGTAATAATATTTCACAAAATTACAGTTTTTGCTATATTTTTGATTGAATAAATGCAGCCTTGGAGAGCAGATGAAACTTTTGTAAAAAATAAATAAATAAAATCTGACTGACTGATACTCAACAGCAAAATTTAGCATTGTGAGCATTAATGAATATTCACAGTGAGCCACCTTTGGCAGGTTTGGCTAAATGTAGACCCAGAATGCAGCCTAAGTGAGCATCTGATGGACATATGTGGTAAAACTGAATGAATCATTGATGCGTATCAACATCAGGAAGCCGAAGCGTGTGACATTAGTGAAAAGCAGCCCCGTTTGGTTCTCTCAGATTTCAGGGTTGTTGACATTTTGGCTCTTTTGGTTTGTTTGCGTTTGTTGTGTGTGCTCATCATCAGGAAGTATCATCGCGCTTCATCAAACTTTAACGATGTCTTTGAGCTCGCGCCGTGGAGGCAGTGCTGGAGTCTTTAAAATCCTCCTCGTTTCAACTCCTGATCTCTGGCTGTCTCTCTAGGCGTATTTAGCACCAATCAGCCGGCGTGTTTATGACGGGGAGCTGCACACTCACAGGAGGGTGACAGCCTGTTATCTAGTCATTAGAAAACCTCTAGTAGAAAACAATCATCGTCTCCATAACGCTTTAACGTCTCGCTCCGACACAAACACACCTGCTTTTAAGAGAAAGCGGGTTCGGCCCGTGTTGGTCTGCTGAGGTCTTCTGGCTGTACTGGTTTCTTGATTTGGCTGCATGTTTCTCGGAGGATGTTGTATTTGATGTTCTTCAAATCAGTTGTTTACAGGGATTCACCAACGTGTTTGTCAGCCGAACTCTTTGCCAGAAGTAAAATATTCACTTGAAGCCACACTGAGATTTTAAGTTAATATTTCAATAATTTAATGACATATTTACATGTTCATGATTCTCTGATGTTGGTTAATGGTCACATGACATGCAAGTAAACAGATAAAATATTAAATATATTTTTCAGTGTTTTATTTTATAATTTATTTTTATGTTAGATTGTTGATATATAGGCTGCACAACTTGGTTAAATTTTTTATTGTGATGACTTTGTCATATATATAGTGTTTTGAACTGCAATATGACAATTCCTTTCATATAAAAATGCCTTTTGTTGCTAATGGAAGTAGTTTTAAGGGTGTTCATACTCGTAGTTTTGGTTCTTGTAAACAGTGAACACGTTACAATACAAATGTCTTAAATTATTCACTTTCAAACATTCAAACCCTCAAACTTAACACATTTCAAATCCTCAAACTTCTATTCTGGCAGAATATCGGTGAAATGCTGTAAGCTTCTGCCCGCAAAAATGCTGGAAATTAAGCAAACGTGAATGTAAGTGAAGTGTGGTCAAGTATGGTGACCCATACTCAGAATTTGTGCTCTGCATTTAACCCATCTAAGTGCACACACACAGCAGTGAACACACACTCGGAGCAGTGGCTGGGGATCAGTTGGGGGTTCAGTTCTTGCTCAAGGGTCTCACCTCCGTCTGGTATTGAGGGTGGAAGAGAGCACTGATTATTTACTCCCCCACCGACCATTCCTGCCAGACCTGAGACTCGAAGTCTGACACTCTAACCATTAGGCCATGACTCATAGCATTTGCAAAGATGGCAAACCGCTCTGAAAACACACTTTTATTAGCTGAACGCGTGTAAATGAACACAGTGCCGCTCTTCACTCTGAAACATGCAATGCAACAAACAGACTGTATTTTATTATTTCAGTTTGATTTAACATACACAGTACTAGTAAAAAGTTTGGAAACATTATGTTTTTAAAAGTCTTTTCTGCTCACCAAGGCTGCATTCGTTATTTATTTTTTTTTTTTTTACTATTGTGAAATATTATTACATTCTGACATTTTTGCTGCTTAATATTTTGTGGAAATATTTTTCCAGGATTATTTGACAAATAGAAAGTTCAAAATAACAGCATTTATTTGAAATAGAAATGTGTAACATTATGAATGTCTTCACTGTCACTTTTGATCAATCTAACGCATATATGCTGAATAAAAGTATTAATTTCATCCTTGTTTATACTACTTTAGTTGGTAGGTTTAGGGTAGGTGTAGGTTTGGACAATAGTATATTTAGTCATTTTATAGTCTTATATAAAAGATTATGTCTTTTGGGTTAAACAAAGTTAAACTTTCCTTAGATTACTTTCTTTGTGTGGTCTTTTGGTCCTCACATAGTAGTAAAAACAAGTTCACAAACACACACACACACACACACACACACACACACACACACACACACACACACACACACACACCTACACCAAACATTTGAATGGTAGTATATCATGGTTTTTGTGTAAATATTCAGCAGCACAACTGTGTTCAACATTGATAATAATCAGAAATGTTTCTTGAGCAGCAAATCATCATATTAGAATGATTTCTGAAGATCATGTGACACTGAAGACTGGAGTAATGATGCTGAAAATACAGCTGCTCATCACAGAAATAAATTACATTTTAACAGATATTCACATAGAAAACAGATACATTAAACTGTAATAATATTTCACAATATTAGTCTTTTTGCTGTATTTTTGACCAAATAAATGCAGCCTTGGTGAGCATTAAAAGAGTTCATTAAAAACATTTAAAATCGTAATGTTTCCGAACTTTGGACAAGTACTCTATTTGAGTTTTATTTTGATTAACTGTGCAGCCTGATTTGTTGTAAAATATTACTTTCGATTTAATTCATCATCTTTTCATCAACTCACAAGCCCATGTTTGAGAAACCCTGGTCTAGTAGTTTTTGGGGAGTATAACGTAGATTGCTGCTTTTCTCAGTGGACCTGTCCTCCCGATGTCAGGCTACAAAACCAAAACCTTTGAGTTCCAACTGGAGGCTTAACTTGAAGAACGAGTTTGCGGTGGTCTGTCCAATAAAACCAGGGCGGTATTTATTGACTGCTTGCGTTCGAATCTGTTTCACAGCACACGTCTTGTCAACTGGGTTTATTCTCTACAAGCGAGAGAGGGCTGATGTCGTTACTGGAAACCCTGGGCTAAACGCGCCGAGCTGCCCGCACGCTGAGGCCACAACTCTGTTCTGGTGTGTTTTTTACTTTTTGCTTTTTTTCCTCTTCCGTCTTTCTTCCTGCAGCTGGGGGACACACAGATCGATACTTCCCCAGCATCAGAATTCACCACTGAAATTTTCATTTGTTACAAAGCGGCCCCAAACAGCCGGGAGGGCCCGCTGTCGTCCCGCATTAGGGAGAGCGGGAGCTAATAAAGCACTAGCCCGGGGTCACGTGCGACAATAGGCAACTCCGTGCCAGCTCCCATTAGCCCACGCGCAAATCCATGGCCCAAAAATTTCCGCTGAAATTACCATCTTTGGTATCCTTGTAGCAGGATGTCAGCTGGGGAAGTGTGGTGGAGATATCTGAGCTGTCAGTGTGGCTGATCCTCAGCTGGCCCTTCTGCCCTGCGGCCGCCGCTAACTATTGCACTCCTCTCAGAGTCACATCTGTGCACAAGAAACCTCACACACCACTCTCCGGACCCAAAACAACAGTGCTCTCGCGTACACACAATGAGATGTGTTTGCATAAACAGGTTGTGCATATTAATATGGCATCATGCGCCCAATGGTAATTCGTATATGAATATTTTGTATTTTTTAGCAGTGTTTAAATAAGCAGATGCTCGCTGTAGCCATGGCTAAATCTCGTTGACTTGAGCAGAAGATCACAGAGCTTTGGGTGATGAGGCCTTAAACTAGTCTATACAAACACAGCCTTTATTCATTATACATGATAATAAACACACCTTCTCTAGCCTTTTATAACACATTTAAATATTCAGAAATGAATAATTGGCACTTGATATGATAACAATATACTTAGATAAAACTGTCATGGGTGTTTGTGCAGGGCCTAAAACTAACAACCTGCCACAACTGTCAAAAGATGGTGACTTACTGGACATAAATATTTTTTAATGGCCATGAAATTGTATGTCAAAAAAAACAAACAAACAAAAAATAAAAAAACAGGCATACCATTGGGAAACCAAATCTAATTGCAAATTATAAAATTTTAAGAAATATCACTATAATACTAGTCAACTGTAAAGATTTTCATAATAATTTTATTTTAGATAATAATAATTATTATTATTACTACTTTAAATAACAACGGTACAATTACAATCCTAATATTGATTTTTTTCCCCTCATTAAACCGTAGAGCTTTTATTTTCTCTGAAAACCACAGGGAAACTTCTCTTTTGTAGACAACTGATTTCTAAACCATTCTCATTACAAACTTGGGAAGATGCCTGGCATATAATGGCTCACCCTGTCATGAACTGTGCATTTTAACATGCAGAAGAGTACAATGATAGCGTAAGTGACAAAACAAGGCTTTACCTCTGACAATGAGCCCAGCAAAGTTGGAGACGCCGGATCCTCTCTCTGATTGGGTGACGCAGCGGTACAGATCTTGGTCCTGGCTGCTCACTTCTCTCAGTCGGAAAGAGGCCGCAAACTTCCTGTGGTTGATGTTTTTCTTCTCCGCCACTGGAATGTCCTCTCCGTTACGCCGCTATATACGACAACATGAGAGATTAAAATTCAAATATCTGCAGGTCTACCTGAACAATCCAGTCATCTGCCCTCTTTAAAACCATAAAATCATAATTCATCCAAATTGTGTCAACAGTCACAATGATCCAAGTTTCGTGCTTGAAGAGTTTTGTCATATTTTCTGGTAGTTACTTTACAGATCAGTGTTGTTCAGGTATAAAACGTAGATGAAGATCGACAGTACAAAAATAAAATTAAATAAACAGAAATGATCTGGTGTTTCCTCAGGATTTGTAAGCCATAGCTGAACAACAGTGCTGTATGATACTGTACTTATTGCTTACTTAGTTGGTATACAGTAAAAGCTGTTCCATGTGCCTTTCACCTGGAAACTGTACGTGGATCTATTAAATAACGCAAATGCAGAGATGGGTCTTCATGTCATAAGGCCAAATGCTGTGACAAGAGCAGAACTGAAGGTTTAGGGCTGTTATGCTCCTGAGCGGTGAAGCTCCAGTGCTATGTCTGAGAGAAGCCGTGACGGACGTCAGGCGGTCAGTGTCACAGGCCATCTGTGTGAGTGAAGTGTGAGAGCGTGCGCTCCTGACCATCATTCATCAGCCTCTTTAACAGTGCCGTCTTCTATTAGTCAGAAGCACCGCAGACACCAGCACTCACTTGCTTTCTTCATTTTTTCACCTCCTCGTGTATCAGAGCAGAAAAGGTCACTTCTGCTACACACTTTCCCACCCTGTCAGGCACTTCCTCTCGCTCAGTCTTTCGCTGATCATTCGTCTTCTCAGAAAGTGAAGGCTTCTCATTAGTTCATCAAAATCAAAGGTCAGCGGCAGGGCTTCACCTCAGCGTGAGCACGACATGCAGACGTGAAAACAAAACCCACTGACACTGACATCATTAAGAGAGCAGGATGTTCCTTCAGAATGAATAAAGTGGGTAAGTTTGAGGGGCGCGAGAGGAAACGCTGTCTCTGTGACAGGCTCAGTTTTAATGAAGCCAGCGTCTCTCCAGCTGCTTGATTAGTAATTGTGGATATATACCGGTTGACCATGGATTTGGGATATGGTTTCCAAATATGATGCAATTCTTTGACTATCAAATTTAAAAACAGCTGAATTATATTGCACATCCTGAACTTGACATTCCCGGCCAATTAGGGTGAAGCTCGTCTTGTTGAGAGCTTTGGTCCGATCTAAAACACAGCTCGTGTTTAAAAACTCTATCTGAGCTTCAGCTCAATGCTCCTCAACAGATCTCAAGCTAAAAACCAGTCACAGCTTTTGTTTTGCAGGGCAAAACGATTCGTAATCAAACGCTTGTGAAAAAGAAGTGCACGTAATTGTATTACTTGTGCACTTGTAGTGTACTTCAGGTATATTGTAAAAACCTGGACTGTGTTATTTGATACTACATTTGATAGATAATAGATATTACATTAGAAATTACATTTAATATTATTAATTAATTAATTGGCAGTGTATTATAAATGTACTAAATTGCAACTTCATTACAAATGTGTCATTACAAATACAGTTTATTTAAATACATGGCACACAAGTTTCAAAAGAAATGACATTAACGTACATTTTGGTTTATAATAAGCGTTGGACAGCTCGAACACTTTAACCATTTTAAAGACAAAAGAATTATAAAATTACTTATAAAAATGTACTGAAGTCCTTAAGTGGCTCAAAAACACTCTAAAATTCTATAATATTTTCATTTAAATAACACTGCATTCAGTCTGCAATTAAAGGGACGCAAAAGAAAATATTTTGAAGAACGTTAGTAACCAATCAGTTGCTAGTAGCCTTTTTTCCACAGAGAAAAAAAACAAAACAAAAATAAATAAAAAACCTTGGAAGTCAATGGGGACCAGAAACTTTTTGGCTACCAGCGTTATTCAAAATCTCTTTGTTTGTGTTCAACAGATTTGGCACAAGTGGAGGGTGAGTAAATGATGACAGAATGATCATTTTTGGGTGAACTGTCCCTTTAAGTGTATTCTTTTAAAGTATATTATTTCCATAGTGAGTACTCCTTTTAAAGTATGTTAAAGTGTACTTTTTCACAAGGGTAGTTATGATAGCAAAACAAACAGACTAACCTGCTTTTAAAAGGGAGGACAAAACAATCCCAGTATCATTTGGTGTTGATGTGAAAGATTGAGAATGGACTGAAGTGTGAATTTTACAGGCAATAATGAGGCAGATGCTGGACGCGGTTTGGTTTAGTACAGGTGTGTGTGTGTGTGTGTGTGTGTGTGTGTGTGTGTGTGTGTGTGTGTGTGTGTGTGTGTGTGAGAGACCCACCTGCAGCCAGAGTTTGTTGTTGACGGCATCACGGACAGTGGCGATGCACTGGAACGTGGCGTTCAGTCCGGCATTCACCTCTACATCCCCCAAACGCAGGAAGTGAGGTGATTTATCTGCATTCGAAGGAAAAGAGAGCAACACATGACATTATAGCTCTGAAATATGGTTATACTAAAGAGTTAACCAGGGCTGAAAACTTCCAGAACAGGCACATTAATGCAGGAAGATTAAATACAGATGTCATTCACTTATAGTACACAGAGTTCAGCAGGCTGCTGGCTACAGGTGCAGCAACTAGCTAATAGTGAGAATTGATCCCTAAACTAAAGTGTTACCAGTAAAACTGATTGAAGGTTGAAGGTTTTGAGGCCTGCAACGGACGAGCACTGTATTATCACCATTGTGCCCCTGATCACCAGCTGAAATCATGTAAGATGGAAAACTAAAGGCTGAGTGACTATTTACATAATCTGTAGCAGTACAAAGTTTGTCACAGGAAGGAAACAGACTGAAACAGTGTGTTCAGTGGCATCACTTCATTTTAGGATCTGATTCCAGACAATTTTCCAATAAAGAGTTGCGATCCATGAACCAAACCAATTGCAAGATCTTCCCCTATCTGGCTCTGAAAGTAAAACTGTTCCTCCCCATCAGTGTTTCATTGGCTCTCTCTCTAGTTTCATTAGACTGAGTGTTCATTTGGCAGATCTGTTATCCGAAACACACAGAGAGGAACAATGAGATGAAGAGAAGAAGATGCAGATGTCAACACATCCTCTCCAGTGCACCCAGGACATTTACTGACAATAACACATAGCTGACAGCATTTATGTTTCAGTTTGAACTCTATAAGCTAATTTTACATGCAAAAAAGGTGTCCAATCACAAAAGAAGCCTGTTTAGAAACTCCATGAAACCAAAATGTAAAAAAAAGGTCTTTCAGCTCATATCTGTAGCTTTGAACTCATCTAAATGCATAAATTTTCCATTTACATTATCCAAAGTGACTTACATCGCATTCATGATACACATTTAGGGACAGATTTACTAACAGCTGGCACCAGAGCAAACTACTGTCAGGATTTACTAAAGACACGCAGTGAAACATTAGTGATGAAAAGCTGTGGATACCATCTGACCTTACTGCATATGCATTTGTTGGAGTTTCCCTTTCAGATGCAAAATTTAGGGAAGGATCATAGAGACGGTTTACTGGTATTTGTGCCATTATTTAACAGCATTTCTTAACTCACCGCTCTTGGTAGACTGCATCGGTCATTCTGGAAATGATGCGTATTTGTGTTGTTTAATTTGCTCATGGTCAGAAGATCAGCCGCAGAACTTTCTCCTCTTTACGGGATTGCATTCTCATGCTAATTTGCCTTGTTTAGTAAATCTGGCCCTAAATCAGTTCTTGTTTTCCCTAGCAATCAAACCCATAACTTTGGGGGTGCTAGTGCAGTGCTGTACTGTTTGAGCTACAGGAAAGCAGCTAGAAGGCTTTCTCCAAACCGCTGGTCCTAAGCACGGTTATAGGGATGGATGGCAAGTATTTGTATACTAGTGTACTTGCTAAAAGTTGACCAGATTTACTAAGAATCATAGAAAGGGTGGAAAATGGTCATAAAATACTAAAGTATGACATGTTTTTTGTGTGATGATCAGATGATCTTTACAAGTCCAGCAGAAGCAGATGTCAGTCAGTGCTGTTTCTGTGAAAGCCGGATATGAGCTGAAGCAGCTTCACATCATACAGAAACACATGACTAGAGTTTCTGATGGACTGCCCTCAGAATAAATGCTCTTTTACTGCAGGAAACACAGCTGACGTCCAACAAAGCTCCTTCATCTCCCCTCTCTTCCTGCATCATCCTAATAAGATGTCATCTGTGATCAGCCCGAAGCTTTATTAGCAGCGTTCAGAGGATAATATAATCCATGCTGTGAGAGGCAGTAAACCCTGTGCTTCCGTGGACTAGCTGTTAATTGGGAATACCTGTTACATTATCAAGGTTCAGCTCTGATCCCAGCCAGCAGATGAGACAGACAATCCACACACACACACACACACAGCACTAACCTGGAGAGACGCTTCGCTGGATGACAAAATATTAATCTCTTAAAATGATATGTACATTGCTGACATCTGGAGTGCTGAACTGTAAGTGTGTGCACGTCTGCTGATTGTGCCATCACTCGACCCCTAAACGCTTCATGCTAAGTGCAGTACTTGGCATGTAATAAGAGCTAATTATATATCAGCCATCGTGCAGGGCTCAGACGTGTCAGAGAGGACGGCAGCTCTCCGTGTCACTTATTTACTATTTGTGCTAATACTGCCCTCTCTGATCATTTATTGATCGCGTTGCTCTTTACTGCTGATGTGCTCATAAAACACTTACCATTGCAGATAAGATGCTCATGCTCAATCCCTGACAATATTTCACTTTTAGAAATTGATCAAAGGATCATTTCGTAGCAAGATTCAACAAGAAATGGTATTTGTATCATTTTGGTACTGTGTAGTGCAAATGCACAGAAACAGTTTCACTGTCATTGCTAGTGTGTTTGTCAGTATCAGCTCAACAGTAAAGTTCATACTTCTCTTTTCTCTACTAATATTGTAATATTGGCCCCACCCCAAATATTTTCAAATATAGATCCAGTGTACTGATACACAACGGTTTGCTTTCTCAACAACTGCTTACATTCACTTAAGACAAAACTGACTGCCCAGGACAAGCATTTTGACATCATTTTGTGTGTATTTGGCCGCTTAAGTGCAATTAGCTGTGGAAAAAAAATCTATTTGGTGCTCGCGAGGTGTTTGAGGCGGCTTTCTGTGCATGAGCTTTGGACGTGACTGTGAGCGTCTCTGGAGTGTGCAAGTACCGAATGTACAAATAGCACAGTCAGCTGTAAGATGTACAAGAGTGTGAGTTTTAGGAAATTATAGCTGCTTTAAATAACAGGGACAGTCCTGCTGAGTCTCTTACACAAGAACACAATGATAGTCTGGGTGGTTTGAACCTTTTTAGCAGTCTAGACTTTTAACTACTAACCTCCACACACACACACACACACACACACACACACACACACACACACGCTGTGACTCACCGCATGGGTAACTGAGCACCTGGATGTCATCAATGGCAATGAAACCTCGTCTGCCGTTTGTCACCTCTGCCTCAAATATGACCTGCACAGAGAAACAGGAAGCATGTGTTTGTTTTAGATGAGCTGCCATTCATTCACACCACTGAATCGAATGAATGAAGGAATGAATGAAAATATTTTCTGCATGAATGTCATTCATTTCTATTAAAGAACATCTGTATTATTACACTACATCTCTGCTGCTAATCCTTTTCAAAAAGAAGTGTGCTTAATTATATTAAATGGGCGCTTAAAGTTTTTTATTTATGTTGTGTGATTTATTATATTAAATGGGCGCATTATATATATAATATATATATAATATATATAATATATATATATATATATATATATATATAATATTAATGAAATATACAGTAAGGCCACTTAAATGTATTTAAACTTTCATTAATTTCTTTGAATTACATTCAGCATATTTCAAAGACAACAGAATTATGAAAGCACAGATAAAGATGTACTAAAGTCCTACTTTACTATACTAATTAAATTTAAGAAATGTAATCAATTTGATTTGTAATGAAATTTTAATTTAATTACAAACAACATGCAATGAAGTATATTATTTGCATGATAAGTAGGCTATGCTAAAGTGCACTTTTACACACCTCTGATATTAAACTAGCCATCTGTTAGCTGCTCCTGGCTCTTCAAGCTGCTATTAAATTACACCATTCAGGGATGTTGTATCTCAACTATAGCTCACGTTCAATTATCTGTCTTTGTGTCCCAGCTCTGGTTCAGCTGCGTTCGCCTGCGGACATTACCGCCATCAGAGATCGTCTCTGTTTATATACAACTGAGTGCCAAATCTCATTTTGTTAATCTCGAAAGACAAAACAGATTTCCACAAACAGTTGCTCATTTCCGGGAGAAAAAGCGTTTCAAGCTAACGCCCACGCGAGGACAGAAAAGGCGTAATTGAAAATCCTGTGAATGGTGAGGTCAGTCTCAGGTTTCTATTACTGAACTCAAAGCATGACTGAATAGAGTTGAATTTGCTCTGTATTATGCCTCGAAGTCAAGGTCTGGTTTTTGTACAGCGCTTTCCAAATGAACCTTTAATGTCGTGCCCTGGCGTCAAGATCGTAGCGATCCAGTCTGCGATCTGAAAGTGATCCAGTCATATCAGGCCATTTCAATTAGAGCCGTGGCCATCTGCAGCCCGTGTGAGGGAATATTGATAGCGCTTTTCATTTAGCGGAGCATCGCAGCCCTTTAAACTGATCCCTCTTGAAATGCCTCTGACATTTCTAAAACAAATTTCAGGCCCGCTCTTGGTCAGTAACGCTTATGAGCCGATTATGATGTAAATCTTCAAAAGTGTTCTGGCTGAATTCGGCTCTACAGCCGCAGCTCGCTCTCCTGCTGCAGGATTCATCAGGTGTGTAGAGTGTGTTACACTAGTGAACAGAGCTGATTGGTGTCTCACCACTAATGCTTGGAGAGTTTCAAGCTATTTGATTCTACCAGTGCTTGTAATTTTTATCCCTAAAACTCCGGGGTCATTTTTTTTTTTTTTTAATAAATTATTTTTAAATTATCTTTTTTTCTGCAAGGGTGTGTTAAATTGATAAAAAGTGATAGTAAAGACTTTCCATTTCGAAAAAATGCTGTTCTTTTTTTAAACTTTTTATTCATCAAAGAATCCTGAAACAAAAGTATCACAGGTTTAAAAAAAAAATTAAGCAGCACTGATAACTGAAAACTCTTTCCAGCACTGATAATAAATCAGCATATTGTTAATAAATCAGAATGATCATTACTGAAGTAATGATGCTGAAAATTCATCTTTGATCACAACAATAAATTACATTTTTAATTTTAATATTTCAAAATATTACTGTTTTTCTGTATTTTTGATCAAATAAATGCAGCCTTGATGAGCAGATGAGACTTACAAAAAACATTATAAATATTATATCTTATAAGATATCTATATGATCAGTTTTGTTTTTCTAAAAATATATTATATTTTTTTCTTATATCATGTTTTGTTGTGTTGTTTGTGTCCCGATTCTTTGGGAGCAGTTTGGTGTGTGTGTTTTTGAGAGGCTAGGTATTGTGTTTGTTCAGAATGAAATTGCTGAAATGAGAAGAGGAAAAAAGAATATAGGATGAAAAAAATGAGGTGAGAAAAAAGAGAAAGAGACAGGTAGATATTCTGGGAGTGGCGTGACATCCTGCACCCCAGCAATTATCCCATCAGCCCCGAACAAAAGCAGCTCTGAACTCGAGATGTGCACAGCTAGACACTTTCAAAACCGTCAGTGGGCCGCCTGAACCACCAGTCCACTTAAAATCCCCCGAATAATCAGGCTGGTTCTGAATAATGAGGCTAGTCGGAGTGTGAACAGCATGAGTCATGTTGAAATGTCCAAGGGTGCGTTTCCGATAACCCCATAGTGTGCTACAAAGACTTTAAAGGTATGTCTTAAATACAGAGTTCTGGTATGAAACTCTAGATGGCGCAGTCAGAAGGTCTTACTCAATCTGATGTAATGACATCATTATCATATGGCACAGCTGACTGGTTCCCTCCTGTATTGGTAGTCAATGAGCTGGCTGCTCAGCATTCAAATATATGACTAGAGCTTGCCACAGCAGAAACCCTCCACCTTCCCCAGCTCCACCTGTATAGATCTGCTACGAGGTGATTCATGTATGCTATGGGGTTATTTCCTGTATGTTATATTTGCAGTATGCTCACAGCACATGCTGTGGATGTATTAGCAGTAGCAAGTCTCGATACTTGCTCTGCCGCAGCAGCGTAGCAGATCTATTCCGCCGAGACCAAATACATTAACATTGTCATATACATTACCATGCCAATCCCTTCGAGAGTTGTCATGACAGAACTAAAGGTATACCTGTTCTAGATGTGTTCCCCGAACTATACTTTAGGAGGCTGCTTTCTTAAGTGTGACGTTACCAGGTGCTGTCCACGGTGGTGGTGCTGAATTGATTGATATCGGTGGCTTGAGCATGGATTATTCACTCTATGCAGGGGCTGCTTCGGTGCATTATGTGAGAAAGCTGTGCTCTTTATAAAAGAAGTGTTGATTTTAAATAAAGACAAGGAACTCTTTCCTGTTAGAACACAACCAACTTGAAACTTTTACTTTCGCTTTGCAACTTACATCACGTCAGGGACTTAAACCAAAAAAAGAAAAATAGATGCCCAGAGCACCTCCCTGTGGTCACCACATGAAATACAAGGGAGAAAACATCAACAAGAGACACTGCTTAATAATTTAACAGCTTTTAACAAAATAAATAAATAAATAATTATTTTGCCAGCAAAAGGCGCCAAATTTGATTTAACACTGGGTGCATTACAACTTCAAAATTATACTTATATAGACTGAGATGTAATGAACTGTGAACTGTCAACAGTGATAAGGCATAGCTAAGATCAGATCAACCTTACGAACGTATGACTTACAGAACTATACTTATCTAACAACATTTTGGGAAACGCGTATCAACGATAGGGTACAACTTAAGGTATAACTAACTACTGTATAAAGTTTTGGGAAACACAGCCCAGATCACTGTACAAATCAGTTGACTCCACTAATCGACTAGTTGACTTTTGTGACTAGATAGGCAGGAATGCAGGATTGCAGGAACACACACTTTCAGAAATGTCAACACACTAGCATGTTACTGTCATCTACTGTAAATATAAGAGCCTTCTTGCTGTTACTAAAATATATCAAATAAATTATAAACAAAAAAAAAAAAAAAAAAAAAAAAGTTACATCCAACAAGAAACAAGAAAAAGTTATTGTGTATTAAACCTAGTCATGCTAGTCACCATAAATTTAGAATGTTTTTTTTTATTAAACCTAGTCATGCTAGTCACCATTTAGTCTTTTTTTTTCTTTTCACAATGGTGTTTTTTTTTTTTTTTTTGCCTTCACTGGTTAACTTTAAGTATAAATATTCCACATATGTGACTCTGGACTTTCCAATAATGTATGGTTTGTTTTGATAGTATAGTATTTGGGATGGATTAAAATTTTTGATAATGTGGAAATCATCTTTAAAGCTGTCCAAATTAAGTTCTTGGCAATGCATATTACTAATCATAAATTAGGTTTTGATATATTTAGGGTAGGAAATTTACTAAATATCATCATGGAGCATTATCTTTAATATCTTAATGATTTTTGGCATAAAAGAAAAATCGGTAATTTTGACACATACAATGATTTTTTTTTGGGGGGGGGGGGCTATTGCTACAAATATACCCCAGCGACGTAAGACTGGTTTTGTGCTCCAGGGTCACATATTTTCTCAATTAATGCAAGACTCAAAAGTAGCATGAAAAGCACATCACTGCTGTCACTGCTTGGCATGATGTCACATCAAACACACCCAAACACATGTGAAACACACACATACGCATGCAGACTGATGCTCGTGTGCATTAACAAACAGAGGTGCGGAATGAACAGATAAGACAGAAAATTCAGCAGTGACCCATTCAGATCAGACTTCTGGAGAAAGCCTGTGCTTTATTTGTGCTTTGTGCCATTGCTTCCTTTTCTCTCTAAATTTATTTGGAACAAGAGTATCTGAAAAAATCTAACATTGCCAAATGTTATTAGTCATGTAAACTTAAAGTGATAATAATGATCCACGTACATTGACCATCATGAAGAAACTCATAAATGAAGCTACTTAAAGCAGGAACGAACACTGTTATGTTTTACTGGTAGTTCAAGGTTAAATCAGATACATTTATGAGTGTTTGAGGAAATACATGCTCAGATACAAAATACAACTTTTATGATGATATTTTATTTGGTTTTTAAGTTTAATCTCAAAACAAATCTAAATTCAAATCTTTAAATGTTTTATAATTTAGATTCATTTTAAATCTTGAAAAAAAAAATCTTTAAATTTAATATTTACATTTAAAATTTGGGGTCTTGTAATATGGCAAGTTTATTCTGAACATATATTTTCATAACTTTTTTACTTCCTCCTTAGAAAACACAAGATATCATTGAGGCCCTAAAACTTTTCTGGAAGGTAATTTTGACTGAGACCTATTCATGTGTGTGTGTGTGTGTGTGTGTGTGTGTTTGCCCTGTCGCTGAGTTGACGGCAGATCGGTCTGGATGAGGAAGCCTGCAGCTTTGCTGTCAATCAGAACCTCATTGTAAACACAAGCACACACACAGACTAAAAAAGTCTAAGCAAAACACTTGCTGCATACTATATATCTATTACTCCCACAATCATCCATAATGTTTCTATTGAACACATAAATGACTCTTCAGAGCATTAAATTATGAAACATTGATTACATCTGAAGCCCTGAATGTACCACAATCAATATTGCTTAAGGCTGATGACTCACAACACACACACATAACACACACACACACTCACACACACACACACACACACACACACACACACACAGTTGTCTTTCACGCTCTCTCACAGAGACAATAACACACACACACACTCTCTCACGCATTCACAGAGACATACAACACTCTTGGACCCAAGAGGAGGAACATTATGATGAGAGATAGAGAGAGATAGTTGAGGAGGGTCTGATTTTGTTCTTGAACACAGCCTGACAGCTGATGGTCCTGGTGAAGGACAACCAATGAGAGCGTCACAGACTGAATGTTGCTTTATATTAAAAGCAATAATTGTGTGTGTGAGTGAACGTGTGTGCTATTGATGTCTCTTTGTTAAATGTGACATCACATGTATGTGTGCTACTGCTAGTTAATAGTTCATTGCTACTTTCAGTGCTTTCAAATACATTATGTTTGCATTAATCATAAATATTGGCTTTTCAATTAGCTAATTCAAATATTAGAGTTAGAGTTAACTAAACTTATTGGTTTTATAAATCTCACATGTTTTTTTTTTTTTTTACGTTTTCTGGTAAAGCGGCAGCACATGTCTGGAGCTCAAACTTAGTGTTAAGAGATTTCAGCACATCACTATGAGCACTAGTACTAGTGATGTCTGACTTAACAAAAAGTATTAATTACACTATACAGCTGAGGAAAACTACAATTCAGACACACCAACAGAAAAAAACAAACACGCATTCACAGTTTCCTCTTCCAGTTGGCATCATTGCACCAGATATTGAGCTCGGTGCTCTCATCTCTTCACCTGTCAAGAGCACACACACACATACACACACACACACACACAGTGATATAATCTCTTCACCTGTCAAGAGCACACACACACACACTCGCATTGGCTGTGCTGATCATTACCACTGCTCTCTCAGTAAACAATGAGAGCCAGGAAAAGGCTCATTGATGGCAATGTGATGCGTGGGGTGCGTTTTTTATTTTTTTTTATCCCAGGCACTCTGTCAGCGAGCGCAGTGCGATATGTCCTTCATCATTTGGAGAGACACATGCCGGAATGTTTTTCCTCCAGAAAAGACGTCCTCCATTTCAGCCCCTCCGCGTGCCGAGACTCCAGCATAACGACGGCCCATTAGGGGCAATATATTCGCGCTCCACAAGCAGCAGATCTATCAGCCCAGGACTGGAGGACAGTTCATCTCTCTCCAGCAGTAATGTCTCAGTTTTGATTGTAATCTGTCAGTTCTGGCTCTCTGAGCTTTCGGAGATCACCCTGAAGCCGGTCTCTGAATGCAGCGACAGCAGTATTTCACAATGGATCCTCCATCTCTCTCATCAGGACCGGAGGAAATGATAGGGATACATTTGAAGATGAAGAAGACTTTCAACTTCCACAGAAGTCATCTCTCAGTGTCTGTCTCTAAACATTGCCGTGGTGGATTTTAAAATGACTTTTGCTATTTGACTTGATGTTTTGTGTTAAGAGCTCAAATGATATATTCTGGTAATGGCTTATAATAGAAGGCAGTGTGAATCAAGTCTGTTACAATACTCTCACACCTCGGAGGAATTGCTGATAAAACCAGCCACATCTTTATGTGTTTCTGTGTGGGTTAATAACAATGTGTACAAAAAAAGATCATGTTCAGTTCCACCCATGTATCAAATTACTGCTCGTCCACCTCAAAGATGACTTATAAAACATTTATTGGACAAATATGTGTTAAAAAAGTGTTTAATAGGCAAACAAGAAAATACAACAAGCTAAGTATACTCTGAATACTTTTAAGTGCATCTTGATTACAAGATTAAGTACTAAGTATAGACTAAATACTGTAGACATTTCTGTTCGCATAAGCCAAGTATACTTGAGTATGACTTCGTTGAGTATATCTCCGATAGGTACATAAAGGTAGACTGAAAGTATTATCTTCTTTTTTATTATTATTATTATTTTAAAGTAAGCATGATGATGATGATATCACACTTGAATAAATTTCCTTCTGTAAGGGGTGCACAGCCCTGAAACCCACCCGCTGAAAACAACTAACCTATAGACCTGAGTGTGGCCAAAACAGTGAGGACTGAGAGAGACACTCAAGAAGCGCTCATGTCCGATAAGAGCCCACAGTCGAGCACATTACATCAGCTCAGCAGAGTGAGTGTGTGTACTCAGCCTAATGACTGTAAGCACATGTCATTATCTGGACAGACCACAGCAAAACACAGCATTCTCCAGCCTGCTTGAGACTTACAAACTCTACAGAGCAACAAAAAGGGGAAGTGAAGATTATCAGTGAATGACAGGATAGCTTACTTAAGTGTGTTCCTTGCACAGAACTATCATGCAACTTATTTGTTTGTTTGTTTATTGTCCTTTGGGGTCAAAGTATTGTTGGAAAACAGCTGTGATGATTCTTCAAAAAAAATAAAATAATAATAATAATAATAATTTTTTCCCCCATAAAATAAAATAAAAATAAATAAAATCAAATACATTCAATCAATCTATATATCAAATAAATATAAATAAATAAATAAATAACATGCATGTTTGATTCATAGTTAAAACCTCAGTTTTAGAGAAACTTCATAAAGGGCTGTAACATTGAGTTCTGCTGTGAATGAAATCTAAACCTCCAAGCAAAACACTACACCAAACGGCTGTATGCTGAGTTTAAGGTTATGCAAATCCCCACAATGATAAGAATACACATGTGTGTTTGTCACCTAGATATACTGTTTTTAAACACACCAAATAACGTCTTCAGTCACTTCAAAAAATGCCAAAAGTAATCAGTGTTAGGGTAAATGAATTCTAATGAGTTTAATTTGAGTCGGTGCTAGGGCAGGTGCTCCGCTACATAGCAGCATCGCAAACGTTGTGTGTTTATGTAGGAGAAGCTGAGTGACATATTCCATACAGATACTGTAAGATATTCTTCTGTATCATTTCCAGAGGACATACACACATTATACACTTCCCTGTAAACTCATATCACACACACACACACACACACACACACACACACACACACACACACACACACACACACACACAGACACACACACACACACACACAGGAGTCTGTACACTAATCTGAGCTTCCAAGCACCTATAAATTACTGCTATGCCACACAGTAGATAAACCTGTTAGTGTGTGTTTGTGTGTGTGCTGACCTTGACTAAATGTGAGCTCTCAACACTATCACAAAACACCTCCAGACACACACACACACACACACACACACAGAGCTCACACCTCCTTCTGAACCCCTGAGAGATCTCCTGCCCGGAGGGATCTTGTTTTGGGAGAAGGTGGAAAATCGGCATTTACACGGAGCTGTGAACCCTGGGAAAGTGTGAGACCTTCTTTAACCAATGACTACAGGTGTGCAATATAGTGCTGCTCAAAATATTCTTTACCGAAGGTTGGGGAAATTTAATTATTAGTGACACAAATGGTGGAATTACAGGCAATAGCTTTAGCATAAATGTATTCATTTAAAGTATTTTAACCACGAAAAGCATGATTTTGAATCATAAATGTAAGAACAAATGTAATGTAAAGGTCCAAACAGGTTTCAAACAAACCAGAAACCAGTCTAATTACACAGGTCTTCTTTAAGACCATCAGTCAACATCGTTCAGCGAACCAAACTCCACAATAGTTTGTGAGTTAAACAATTATACTTCTTTTATTCTCCTAGTTGAGCTGCTGGTTTGGGCGGCAGACTGACAAAACATTCTTAACAATAAAATTCTTCTTAACTCATATTTTCTAGAATTCCCCCCCCCCCCAAAAAATGCAGTCTGCATACAGTGTGTGTGATGTAAATTTCATCACCAGAATAGTATGCATGTACTGTACACACTCGATTTTTGTACATGTGCATAGTTAATAGTCAGATCACCAATAAGAATGTAAAATCCTTTTTTTGTCAAGCAAGTGGTTAATTAATTAGCTAGATGCTTTAGTTGGCACACATTTCCATTTGCGTCCTCAAAGAACACTACTGAAGAACACATCATAAGCCAGAGAAACCACAAAGGAACATGAATGCTATTTGGCTTAGAAGAAATAAAAAAAAAAACAGAAAAACAACTTCTTCTCTCAAGTTTAACGGTATTCAATCATTCATGAGAACTGAAGGATGACTAAAGGAACACGTGCGAAGCCCTAATTCATTCTCTTTGACAACATCAATGTCGCTCGCGCTCATGAACGCAGTTCCTCAAACGCTTCAGTTCGGCGCTCTGGCGTGATTTCTGACAACCTGACATCAAATAATGAAAAGGAACTAAGGGCGGGTGTCCAGCTCATTAAGTCGAGGTGGGGGGGTTTGGGGGGTGAAGACACCCTCGGGAGATATCAGTGGAAAAAACTAAACTAAACTGAACCAGGACTTAAGCTAAAATAAACTGGACTCTAGCAACAGATTTGACTCATCAGTGCCTAATTAAAGAGGACAAGAAATAACAAGCCCACACCAGGCTTTAGAGATGGACTGCGAGTGATCGAGAGAGAGAGAGAGAGAGAGAGAGAGAGAGAGAGAGAGAGAGAGAGAGAGTGTAATAAAGGGACGTAACATGCCTGGACTCATTAGAAGGGACACGTCTCCGGGGGGTTTGGAGGGGCAGCAGGTGGAAACTCTATACTGTGAGAAATCAAATCGAGACATGAAGAAACAAGCCCCTCTCATCCATTAGCTCGTCTCGGAAATATCATGCAATATTAATCACAACAGTGTCTCCCCACACCGCCTGAATCCTCCGAGAGTGACGTGTAGTGTGTGCAGGCGGCCAGCAGAGGCGTCTAACTGCACGAACCCCTGGAGGTGTGTTTACATTTAGGGCTGATAAAGCAAACAGATGGCCGCTATAAAGACTACAGCTGAGCTACTGCACCCTAAACCTGTGCAAAGACCAGATGAACATGAAAACCTGTATCATCAGGTGCTTGTGTAAAATACTGTCTCTCACACAGAAAGATAGACAGCAGAGTGAGACAGAGGGGAGATCAGTCAGGACTCCCAATTAGCCTGAACACAGATGAATGCTTTCAGTATTCACTGTCTCACACACACACACACACACACACACACACACACACACACACACACACACACACACACACACACACACACACACACACACAGACATTGAAGCAGAATAACCAGTCAGATCATACACACACAGCAAACACTGACACATACACACCCACATCCAGCACTGATTAAAACAAAAGAGAAGACGAGACGAGACAAGAGGAGACGAGACGGATTATCATAGTAGTCACATTCACTAGGATGAAATATTACATTCAAACAGCTAGGAACAGTGAAAAGCTATTCCACTGTGATTTTCCTTTTTCTAATTGTTCAGGGGACTCGATAGCAGGAATGTGTTACCACTAGGGGTGGAACGGTTCAGCTTTTTCACGGTTCTGTTTGTATCACGGTTTTATAGTCACGGTTTCGGTATGTTTCTGTATGTGCTGTGTTTATGGAGAAACTATACTTTCAAATAAAAATAAAGAAAATAAGAATATTCTATCTAACTACAAGCAACCGCACAAATAAATACAAAAGAGTAAAGATACAAATAAAATAAACAGTGATTTTCAGGTTTTTTAGGTAGGTCTAGCATTAGTTTTTAGGTACAGAAATTGAATGAAGTAATCAAATGTAATACAGCATTGCATATTTGACTGAATAAATTAAAGATTAATCTTTATCCAAGTCACAAAAGCTATCCAATCAAAAGCAGTAAATGATTTATTTGTTGTTGCTGTTTGATTCATATTAAGACTGTCACTTTAAGAGAATGCACTGATACAGTACGTTCAGCTGGTTTTGTCTGCTGTAGGATACTTACCAAAACAGACATTTTGACATAATTTTTGTGTGAATTTGTCCATTCAAACACAATACTTCAGCGAGAGCTTAATATTTGCGCGTGTTCCGGGATGCGGGTTTGCGCACTTCGGATGAGCGCATGCACAAATCTTCTCAATGCTCACACAAGCTCACATCCTCTGGCAAACTGGTAAAGTTTAAACTGGCAAAACTTAAATGAGTTTAGTTGTTGTAATGTACTGGGAAGACAGAATGCGCATCCATCAGCAGAAACATACATTAGCCAAACCCTGTGTTATTTATAAGAAACCATATTACAGATGCATTGTCAGATTTAAAGGGGGGCCACAATGGTGTTTCAAGTATTCAGAGTTGTTCACAGTGTTAAAGAGATGGATTCTCATGCTAAACATGGCCAAAGTTTTAAAAAATAATTTGGACGAATGACGGAGAATTTCTGTGCCGAAAATCTTACTTCTGGGTGGTACAAAAAGTGCGCCCGCGCACACGCCGACCAGAGGAGAGCGAGACCGCGCTCATCAACTCGCTTCATCAGGAAATCCTTGGCAGTGCTGCATAGGATTTGTTCGAGAATGTTTCCAAATAAGTGTGTTTTTGGATGTGAGAAAGTTTACCGTGTTCAGCTTCCCAAAGAACCCAGCGTTACACGAACAGTGGATGCAGCTTGTTTTTCTGGGGCAGTAACAGAGTGTAGCAAGTGCGTTTGTGTGTTCTCGTCATTTCAGTGACAAATGTTTTATAAACAAGGCCTAGGTCGACGCTGGATTTGTACATCGTTTGCTATTAAAACATGGAGCGGTCCCAGTGATAAAAGACCCCATTCATGTAAGTACAACTGCATCAGATTTCTGTCTTTTGTTGGAAATCTGCACATAAGTGAATATTTGTTAATGGAAACAACACAAAACATCAGTATTATAGCTCCGCCCCACGGCGCGCCTCCAGGAGCTCGGCTTTTTCCGGAGAGAATCAGAAAGCTGTATTTTTCTTTTATAAATATGATAAAACTAAAGATTTTTTGGAGATATGAAGGATGCAGTACTACTCTATATGTACTCAAGATTAACATTAGATTAGGTGAAACTGTGTATGTTATGTACCCTTTAAGTTAAACCGCGGTTCTAGTGTGTGCCGAACCGTGTGTGGAGAACCGAACGGTTCAATTTTTTTTCGCAAACCGTCCCACCCCTAGTTACCACACAAAGCTCAAGAGAAAAAACCTACTGACTTTCCAGCTCTGCTGGTACATTTACACTGAGGTCAAAGCCTTGCATCCCTTTGACCTGATCTTAATAGAGTGCGTTAGTGACCATACACTTTTTCAGTGGCTTCGGAAGTATTTTTTTCATTCGTGTTTCTCAAAGGGATTTTAAAAAAAGTATTTGTTAAAGCATTATAACAACCGAGGCTCGTTGAAAATACATGCTCGTGGTGACATTTCTGCAACACCAATTCACGGTAGTTTCAAAGTGAAATGTTTAGTGAATGGCGCTAAAACACACATTCAGTAAGTGACCGTGGCACGTTTTTATTATGTTGCTTCATGCATGTATTGCGGCGGTTCAGAACTCAAATGTTCGGATAGTGTCACTATAGGGTTAATGCTCTATTTTGTTGGAAAATAACATACCCCCTACACCAAACCCAAAAACTAAAAACTAATCCGATAGTTTTAATGAATCCAAAAGTGAGATAAAAATGCATTTGCTGATGCATGAGAAACCAAGCAGACTTGCTGCATTTGAAAACCCACACATATGAATCTGTATATTTGACACTAATGTTCAAAACTATCAGTTTTCAAATCTCGCAGCATGTTAAAATCGTTGTGAAGTCAGAACATAATATTGTGCAATGAATTGTGCAAAAATGTGACCCTGCCTGTGAAAACCCAGCTAAAGTTATTTTTTGCAATTCACTGTTTTCTACATAAAATCACCCTTCATAAAGATGTAGAACATTCTGTTAAAATATAACCTTTGTATCTTTAATACTGACTGAGTAAGGCCATGTCAAAGATTGAAATCATAGTGAAATTAATGGTTGAAATCAATTTTGATGCTTGTTATCTCATAAATAGATTTTGAGACTTTAGCCTGGATTTTACAGACAGGGTCACAAATGAAACTTTCTCAAAGGAAACTCTGGCCCTGTAAATCATGATTTGTGTGAAAAGGAAGAAAGTTTGTTGGGGTTTTACTGCCTCTAATGTGCATTTCAACTGGAAACTGCAGCGATTTGCATGTATAGATATGTTTTTTGAGTTTTGCAAAAATGTATATAGACACATATTTTCAATGAGCCTGAGTAGCATTATAAGCCATGAACAAAACATGACCGAGTGCAGACCTAAAGCATTTGAAAATCAGACAAAAACCAAAGGTGTAATATTATAATATTATATATATATATTATATATATATATATATATATATATATATATATATATATATATATAACTAAATTACCAGCCAGCAACAGGTTTGGAAACATTACTATTTTTAATGTTTTTGAAAGAAGTCTCTTCTGCTCATCAAGCCTGCATTTATTTGATCAAAAAATACAGAAAAAACAGACTAATTGTGAAATATTATTACAACTTAAAATAATAGTTTTCTATTTGAATATACTTAAAAAAAATAATTTATTCCTGTGATGCAAAGCTGAATTTTCAGCATCATTACTCCAGCCTTCAGTGTCACATGTAACATCCAGTCTATCACATGATCATTTAGAAATCATTCTAATATTCTGATTTATTATGAGTGTTGGAAACAGTTCTGCTGTCTAATATATTTGATGAATAAAAGGTTAAAAAGAACTGCATTTATTCGAAAAAAAAAAAAACAAAAAAAAAAATTCTAATAATATATTTTCTTTACTATCACTTTTTATCAATTTAACACATCCTTGCTGAATAAAAGTATTGATTTTTATTAAAAAAAAAAAGAAAGAAAAAAAAAATGACTGAACCCAAATTACTGACCAGTAGTGTATATTGTTATTACAAAATATTTATATTTTAAAAACACATAGCTTCTTTTTTTTTTTTTTACTTTTTATTCATCAATGTATCCTAAAAAAGTATCACATGTTCTGAAAAAAATATGTAATCAGCAGAACTGTTTACAACTTTGATAATGAATAATCATCATATTAGAATGATTTCTAAAGGATCATGTGATAATGATCCTAAAAAATTCAGCTTTGCATCACAGAAATAAATGATAATTGAAAGTATAATAAATTTAAAAACAATTATTTTAAATTGTAATAATATATCACAATATTACATTTTTTTCTGTATTTTTTATCAAATAAATGCAGGCTTGATGAGCAGAAGAAACTTCTTTCAAAAACATAAAAAATAGTAATGTTTCCAAACTTTTGACCTGTACTGTGTATATATATTTCAAAAACATAAAAAATAGTAATGTTTCCAAATATATATATATACACACACACATACATACATATACACACACACACATACATACATATACACACACACACACACATACACACACACACACACACAAACACTAACACACATACACAAATCTCTTCATAGTAAGCAAAGGCTTTGTCTGTGCTCTGTTTAACAGAGGCAACCATTAGAATTACTATCCAAAAATGATGCTAAATACAGGTTATTTGGATTGCATAATTTATAAATTTGAAGTAAAATCAGAATGGTCTGATTTGTGAATGAGACACAAATGTCACTCTCTGACAGCAGGTGGCAGAAATGGAACACCAGATATTTAAAGGCTGCTGCCCCTTTAAGACCGAATGCACGGATCCAATATAAAATCCACAGGAGATTTCTTTCTCCACTGTGTACATTCACTTAAGACATAACTGACTGTGTTTACGAGAATACTTGCAGAGACAATTATTTTGAGATAATTTTGTGTGTATGTGTTCATTCAGAAGCAAGGATACGCGAGGAATCAATTCTGTGTACGCGCATTGTCTGAAACACGGCTCTCTGTGCGCGCTTTGAATGAGTGCGCGCTAGCCCTGAAAGTTCTCTGATCTCTGTCTGAGCTGAAGCGGGCAGAATACTGAGCTAACGAGCCGTAGCTTCGTGTCAGTTCTTTACCAGCAGTTTTTATGGCAATATTTAAATGACACCCTGGATTCGCTCTTCACCAGTACCCAATAGTGGCATATTTAAATGGACACCCTAAGTCATTTCTCTGGTTCGTTTAGTTTCACACTATTCTCTGGTCATTTACGTTCTCTGGTTTTCGCTTTGTTTTCGTTTTGCGCAAGTTGCAATGGACACACTCGGTGTATCGGCGTCTTTATGGTTATTTTAAAGTGAAGTTTTTTGTGAAAGTTGTTTGTGGATGAGTTCGTTCTATGGTTTTCACACACACACATACAATCACAAGTATTTTGAGATTATATAACTACTTCATGGTAGTTGGCATTCCTTGCCAAGATATTTTTGTTTTTTTTGGTTTTTATTGCTTATGTTTAATGTTTTTGATGTTGTTATTGTTATTCTATAGAAAACAATCTCTCACTGCATCTTTTGATTGACTGAACAATTTGCTTACCTGATATTCATTGGGCCAAAAAGTGCTGACAGCGAGCTCCGCCTTCATCCAGCCTTTGCCTGTGCAGGAAGTGACGTTCCAGATGGGATTGGCCAGCGGCCCTTTATTGACCTTCACCAGGATGTTGAGTGTCCCGGGGCTGGAGCCGTCTGGGCAGTACAGGAGATAGTTGAAGTCAATGCAGTGAGTGTCGTTTTCTTTCATCACGGGCAGCTGCAGGCGAGCCTTTTCTCCGTAATCATGCTGCGAGGTGTCCACCATCATGTATGAGCCTGGAGGGCAACAAAAAAACAGAGAGAGGAAACACACGTGAGCTGGGATGTACTCAACGATCATGAGGTCTTTTCCAAACCCTAACGAGCTGCCTTGCCGTCTACTCCCTTCATAGGCATACCAAAATGGAGCCTCATTAGTGAGTGATTTTGAGCTATATTGTGTCCTATGGAGTTTGAGGTTAGCATGTTGCTAAGCTAACAACAATATAATTCAAATAGAAGGAATACTCCACCCCAAAATGAATGAATCACTTACCCCCATGTCGTTCTAAACCCGTAAAAGCTTTGTTCGTCTTCGGAACACAATTTAAGATATTTTGGATGGAAACCGGGAGCCCTGTGACTGTCCCATAGACTGCCAAGTAAATAACAGTGTCAAGGTCCAGGAAAGTATGAAAGACATCGTCAGAATAGTCCATCTGCCATCAGTGATTCAACCGTAACATTATGAAGTGACAAGAATACTTTTTGTATGCGAAGTAAACAAAAATAACGACTTTATTCAACAATTTGTCTCCTCTATGTCCCTCCGCATCACTGTAGTGCCATTTTGGAGAATATGAGCTGAATGCAGGCAGCTTACGCTCTTCTGTATCAGCCGCGACACAAGGATACGTTTTCTATGTGTATTTACGCTTTGATTTACGCTTTGAAAACAGTGCATCCAAACAGCACGACTGACATAGAAGAGCGTAAGCTGCCTGCGTTCAGCAGATATTCTCCAAAATTGCGCTACAGTGATGCGGAGAGACACAGAGGAGACAAATTGTTGACGTTATTTTTGTTTTCTTTGTATACAAAAAGTATTCTGGTCACTTCATAACGTTACGGTTGAATCACTGATGGCCGATGGACTATTCTGACGATGCCTTTCATACTTTTCTGGTCCTTGACAGTGTAAGTTACTTGGCAGTTAATGGGACAGTCACAAGCCTCCCGGAAGAACGAAGCTTTTACAGGTTTGGAACGACATGGGGGTAAGTGATTAATGACAAAATTTTCATTTTGGGGTGGAGTATCCCTTTAATCTTAAAACCAAGACCTTTTTTTTTTTTTTTTTTTTTTTTGACTTGATGCATGAGATTTTTCTCTGAACTCAACAGGTCTGTTGACATTACGGCTAAAATATTCCCAAACTAACAGAATCGAGGGCTTGTGCAACAAATCTGAACTAGTTCCCCACTGATTCCCCTCTGACCTTGAACCAGATTTTGAACCAGTAAACCAAATGAAAAAGCCTCACCAAGCAATGTGCAAAATGTTGAGTGAAAATCACTTGCTAAAAACCAAGTGAAGTAAACAGATCGTTTGAGAAATCATGTGGGATTCTAGCAGGAACACCAAAATATAAACTCAGCCATGAGGACACAATATTTCTGAAGTTCAGAATCAAAGACTCACTCGTACACTTGGCAGTTGGCCGTGTGCTGATTACTGAACGCTTTTATAATCACTCCACCGGAGAAATGGTTCCACGCTATCGGCCAAGACGCACAGGCCCATATAGGATCTGGTTCCAGTTCTTTAAGCATGTGATTGCACTGAGAGGAAACCGTTTCAAATCTCAAACGCCCAAAGGATGGACATCAGGAGGAGAGAGGACAGACTTTACCACCATTTGTCCAAAAGAGATACATCTGTTCATCTGTCTCTCCATGGCCAAGAAGAGAGATGACCAGCTCTCTCTCTTTGATCCTCATCTTCTGTCAGAGATAAAGTCTACATGAAATCCATCCTCTTTCCTGCCTAAACAAACGCCCCTGGCCATGTCGTGTGCAGTTCATCAGCTGCAGACTCTTTTTTTCCTCTGGTGTAACCACTGGTCATGTGGGTGGGGAAAAATAATCTTACATAAAACATGACGGCCTGACTCTCTGCTGCACTCAAGGCTGTTGTAAAATGCTGATAATCACATACCTGTGAGCACACATTCGATCCTTATGAAACAAAATGATTCATTTATTCATTCTTACATACACTATTGCATCCAATGGGACAATTTAAGTAGAAATGGATTTAAGAACCATTCATTTTGCTCAAGTTTAATGAAAAAGATGTTTTAAAATATGTCAAGTTAGATATTTTTTAGTAATTAAGTAATAACATTTTATTCAGCAAAGTCTATTTCAAATAAATGCTGTTCTTTTGAACTTTCTATTCAACTGTGAATTTTGAAAAATAAAATGTTTCATTGTTTCCACAAAAAATATTTTCAACATTGATAATAATCAGAAATGTTTCTTGTGCAGCAAATCATCATATTAGAATGATTTCTGAAGATCATGTGACACTGAAGACTGGAGTAATGATGCTGAAAATACAGCGTTGATCACAGAAATCAATTACATTATGCAATATATTATAATACAGTTCTTATAAATTGTAAAAAATATTTCACAATATTACTGTTTTACTGTATTTTTGATCAAATAAATGTAGCCTTTTAGGCAAATAAATAAATAAACAAATAAAATAAATAAATCCTTTCAAAATTATTTAAAAAATCTTACCAACCCCTAACTATTAAACAGTATTTTCTATATCACCTGGTGGAACAATTTTATTACAATTATTATTATTATTATTAATACATGTAAATATCATTTTAATGGTGGCATATTTTATCATGTCAGCGTTCCTTCCTTTGTATTATAACACACTTGAGGCTGTGCACTTGATTTTACTATCAAAAAACACCTCTCACTTTTTGTAACACACGACATATTTAGCTTATATTAACCAGTAATAATAAGCTTATATTAACCGAAAATATATATGCTTAATGTCCACCAAATCCCAATGACTGAAGTGAGTTACATAACACTGCATACATTAAATGAATTGTGAATGAAGTTTCATGAAAATATTAGGCGTGCTCCGATTGATTGGCTACCGATCACTATTGGCCGATAATAACGTTGGGATGCTTGATCGGCAGTCTCTAAAAAGGCCGATCTCAAAAAAATGATCTCAAGCTGATGACGCTGCAGTGAGAGGTTTGGCACGACATGCAGCGGCACCGTCACAGTCTCTGTCTGGCGCGGGTGAAATAATTATAATGCTATACCGCTTCATTAAATAACTTATAAAGTCATTTGAAAACCTAGTGTGAGAAGTAACTTCATAAAACAGGGGGAGTGAATCACCACATGCTCTCTCTTTCCCTCTCAAAATATGCGAATGGTTTCAAATCACCACACGTCGCGTCTGTCTATAAGCGAGCTGCACAGGTGACACAGGAATTGTCACTTGCACAATCGAGGCAGTGTCACATTGTCACTAAAGTTTATAAATTGCATTACTTTTTAATTCTTGCCCGTGTTTAACCATTCCGTGCTCGTGCCCTCTCCTGGATAACTGTGCGCACACCCGCAGTGCGCATGCCAGATTCACATTACTCCGTTTGCAGTGCGTATGCAGTGTGTATTTTTTTCCGCATTCATGTTAATGGAAAGCGTTCACACTGCACACACAGTTGCGGTCCGGCAGCACGTCTGCAGTAGTGTAGAGATCGTTTCCGCAGGTCTATTGCTGCACTGCATGCGCTGAATTAAAGTAACAGTGCATTGTTTTCAGTAATGAACATGGATTAACACGAAAATGTAGTAATTACACCATACATGCATATTATAACTGTCTGCTGTGTTTCACAGTCAACACATTTGGCTTTTTGGCTAGATTTAAAAGGAAAGAGCACTTTTAGATAAACATGGCAATAAGATGGCACTCGTGGAGGAAGAAAAACAAAGTTCTTTATGAACAGCAGGATTGCTTGTAATAAATATTTTAAAAAAGGAAAGGCAATAGAGCTGACTATTTCTATCTATGGCAAGTTTGTGATAACGTAAGAAAAGTAGTTTAAATGTTTTGCCACTTGCTTGAGCAAATTAATGTATAAATCTAAAAGTAAATGCAAAAGAAAAAGCATTGAATAATGTGTTGCTTATATTTATTGTTTAAACATGTCTGTTAAATATTGTATTACTGTACTGTGTAATTCTGAAAGTGATTTTCAGTGACAATGTTTGGATTTTAAATCAAAATAATGGATAAATGAGTCTGTGTTGCTTCATATCTCACAAGAGTCACCTAAGAAGGGAATTGCACCCATTTTCAAAAAATCAGGCCCTGAATAAATTTCTAAAAATGTTGATTGGAGTATCACTATATATAATTATAAATTATAAAAAGAAGCCTTTAAAAAGATCGGTATCGGAGATCGGTATCGGAAGATACTGCTTTCTGCTATCGGCCTCAAAAATCCTGATCGGAGCATCCCCAGGAAATATAATATATAATCTCCACTCTTAACATTCACAGTTGAGGACATCCAGTCTGGTGTTATTACATATTATTTGCATATTACCTTCACTCTTTCATCACTGTCAAAATATTGATTACTTCTTTAAAAAAATATAGAAATATACAACTACCTTTCACAAGGTATAGTTATGAAATGACTTCCCTTTCAATCTCTGGCTATTCCAACAGTAAAAGTGGTAATTTGGCCCAAAATGAAAATTTGCTTTTCCAAGTAGGTGACTATTTTTCTTCAGTAAAACAGTAAAGAAGATTTGTAGCTGAAACCGTCATCCTTGGTGATTCATAAAATGCAAGTTAGCAGTTACCGTCACTTTGACAGTAAAAAAACTGTCAACTAAACAATGGGAAACCATAAAAACTTTAATTTGGCTGCTTCATTGGAGTTCTCGGTTCACGCATGCGCATCTCAGCGGTTCATCGGTCTTCGGTCTGAGTCAAACCGTTTCCTCAGTTCAATGACTACTGAAGGAAGTGGAGAGCTGAATCAGTTCATTCCTCTTAGGATCAGATATGCCAGTATTTTGACTCATCTGGAGTTAGAGTGACTGTCAGCCATCTGAAAGTGAGTTTAAATCTTGTAGATCTGTGCTGCTTGGGCTGCGAACTGTTTCGGACACTTCAGTCCGACTTAGTCAACTGGTTCAGCAAAAAGAAGATGAAAAAAAAAGATTGATTAGTTTGTGAACCAGACATCACTCCGGACTGTTTGCTTAAGTCTCTGGATTACAGGTCATAATGTTGTAAATAATGTTCAGTTTCTTGCACAGACCAATTGTTTCGCTTCATAAGACCTCAGTATAAAGTCAGGAGCCAAGGGGATTAATTTTGTGTTTGTTGATATGCTTTTATGATTCTGAAAGTGTCGGTAGCTACTGACTTGAATTTTTAAATATTAAAAAAAAAAAAAAAAATGGATTTGGGTGACATTTGCTATGACTGTATATAGTATATAGTGTGTTTACTTTTGTACATAGTGAATATACCAAGTACATTGTCAAAGTGTGCTGTACAAAGCAATTCTAAACAATTTCTTCTATTGTCAAGATGAAAACTGGGCAGGCTGTTTGTCAATAGAGCAAAGTACTGACTACATGCTACCAACGGAAACCTTTAGTATGTGGTAGTATGCAGTACACTAGTATTCCATTCCAATCACCCTGCTGGGCTTTATTTTGCAATAATGCACATTATTCTGTTTATTACTTGGATATTTGCCAAATAAGTGTGTAGGGATTTCTTTATGAATATTTATAATTTTCTATAAAAGAAAGAGATTAAACTAGCACAGTTATGGCGAAATCACCTGACTGAGACATCCACTTATACAGCAAATATTAGAGCACAGAAGGACACCATTGACCAATCGCAATCAAGTATTACACTTGTAATAAAGCTAAATACAGCCTGTGTAAACAGGGAGTTAAACTATGAACTCAGGCATCTCACATAAGTGAACTTGCAGCAGGATTGCAGAGCAATTGTGAATGCTGCTGGAGTAATTGAATCGACTCCCGGGGAAAGCATGGCGCTCACAGCGAGATGTTAATGGCTGCAGGTGAGAACAGCAGCGTTGATGTCAGAAGGTGTGTGTGTCCCGCCGTTTCCTCTATAAACGCCCGTTGGGTAAACACTCGTTTCTCACAAACTCTCCAGGCAAACCGAAAGGTCAAAGGTTGGTCGCGTGAACTAAACGGCGTATCCAGATGGCACTAGCGTTCAGCCAAGAGTCACTGGCAGATAATAAAACGTGTTCATGTGCAATTTTTGATTTATGTAAGTGCTTCCTTATGAACGTGCTGGAGAAGGTTTGTGTGAAGTGCTCATTAATCACTTCAGTGTAAAAAGGAAGAAGAAAACGATGAGAGATAGACGACAGAAGGCTCGACATATTAGACGAGTGAGTTTGGCCGGCTCTCAAAGCCACAAGAACACATGAGCACGAGTTCAGATCCACAAAGCTCAGATTTGAGGCTGTTTAGTGAGTTCAGAGCTGTGGTTTATGTTAGTATGCTGCCCAACACTGGACAGAGAACTAAACCACCACACCACTAATGACACACAACTACACCCAGCTTAACTCTCCGCTTAACAAACCTCAAACCTCACAGCTCAGGCTGAATCTACCCAACAGCTCTGCTCCAGACTTGCTGCTTACATAGGGAGCATGCAAATGAAATGGAAACCCATCAACACAATCAAAGCTAACAGCACAATATTCTAATCAGTGCAAACATGCAGTACACAGGGCTGGGCGATATGGCAAAAAAATTAAATTAAACTTTTTTCATTATGACCGATTTAAGATAACAATTTCGATTTTTACCGTTTGAAAAGATGCATGAAATATGACGTCAAAAATTGTACAAGCTCTGCCTATATGTATAACCATATCCTATATCAAAGGTGCCCAAACTCGGTCCTGGAGGGCCGGTGTCCTGCAGAGTTTAGCTCCAACTTGCCTTAACACACCTGCTGGGAAGTTTCTAGTATGTCTACACTGTAAAAAATCCAATTAACAAATGTTGGAAGGGCAAAAACAATTAAGTTGAGCTAATTTTATTGCTTGGGTTTAGTTGAGAGGACATATTATATTAAGTCTACACAAATATATTTGAAACACACTAAATTAACAGTTATTTTCAAATCCAGTCAACAATTAGCAATGCTAATGTATGTATGTCAAGTTCACGCATCAGGTAAGTGGAACTGAATTTGTACTTCGACTGAATTTATCAATACTTGTATATTAAAAAAAGGTGTAAATGTATTATTTAAAATGTATGTATTTATACACAAACGTACAACATACATAAAAACATTGAATAAGCGTTGTATGAATATGTCTGAGGGAAATGAGCTGTTTAAGAGAAGGGAACGTGAACTTTCTTCTTGTTTAATCCATGAAACACTTAAAGGAATACTCCACCCCAAAATGAAAATTTTGTCATTAATCACTTACCCCGATGTCGTTCCAAACACGTAAAAGCTCTGTTCAATTTAAGATATTTTGGATGAAAACCTGGAGGCCTGTGACTGTCCCATAGACTGCCAAATAAATAACAGTGTTTCTATGTGTATTTAGCTTTGATTTGAAATAAAACAGCGCATCCTAGTGGCGCGGATGACACAGAAGAGCATACACAGCATAGGGTGATATGGAGGGACACAGAGGAGAAAGGAATTATTGAATAAAGTCGTTATTTTTGTTTTCTTTGCTTACAAAAAGTGTTCCCGTTGCTTCATATAACCCAGACTGCATGTCTGATGGCAGATGGAGTATTCTGACGACGACTTTCATACCTTTTATGGACCATAACACTGTTATTTACTTGGCAGTCTATGGGACAGTCACAGGCCTCCCGGTTTTCATCCAAAATATCTTAAATTGTGTTCTGAAGACGAATAGAGCTTTCACTGGTTTGGAACGACATGGGGTTAAGTGATTAATGACAAAATCTTCATTTTGGGGTGGAGTATCCCTTCAATGTCAAAAGCTGTGTTACTATAATGAATTTCAGGGTTAATTTTGGTGTGTTGTATGATATTTCTGTGTTTCTGTGACGTTAAAAGATATGAAGACATCACGCAGTCTCTCTCTTATGAGCCATACTTATTATGACAAAACGTGTAACCACAGTAATATGCTTATTTGTAGTTAACATGGGCGTGTTGAAAGGGTTTTTGCGTGTGAAAACTCTTGCAATTGTCCCGTGAAGTTAAAAGTCGACATTAAACATGACTAACAACCAGGCTCTTTTCAAACGGTGTGGATTACACAGCATTTCTGATCAGATATCAGATATCTTTTCCCCAAGTAGTAATCTGTGAATATTAAAGGTGTGGATTACACAGCGTTTTTTTCCAGATAACGAATAACACAAAGTGAGGCAAAGTGCGGGTTTTATTCTGTTTTGCCTTCGTTCTAAGAAATGAACATAAACTTAAGTTGGCTACTAAAGTGAATCTGTGGAATACTAAATATTTTAACTAATAATTTGTTTTCTATTTCTTTTTCCAAAACTCTCATTTTCCTCTGACTTCAGCTTCAGAGTTAAATGTTTTGTAAATAAATTTTTTGTATAATATTATATTATTGTTTTTTTGTTGTTGTTTTTTTTTTTTATTCCACTTCCCACGTCTTGTGTTTTTCAATGCAAAACCACATTTAGGACTAGCAATACATTTCATGTTATGGTATCATAAACTGTCAGATAATTTTTTTTTTATTGACGGTTATTGTCGTATTCCCAACAAATTGTAACATTTGCTTTTTTTTTTTTTATTTTTTTTTTTTTATTCAAAACCGCAATTCCTCAGTTTAAAAAGAATCAAATAATGGCAAAACACTACATGCAAATTAACCAATAAAATCAGAAAATTACACACTACAACTTTTTAATACCGTTTTTCACAATGCATTATGTGATTGCATTCACCACAATAGACACACGTGGAGCTCTTTTCCAAATTGTTAAAAAAAAAAGCGCTTGTGATGTTTTGTGAGTGAGAAATGTGTTCAACTTCACTGATTATTTGTTCATTACACCACTGAAATGACATGAATATTCAGATTTGTCTTCAATGAACGGCTGTGTTGCATGGATTGGCCATTGTTGCCAAGTAATGGTGGATATTTGTCAATGTTTTGCCACAGAATCGTTTGCCAGTGGTAAAACTGTTCTTTTTGTAAGGGTCGCTGCAGGTTCATCGCTGCAAGTTATCTGAGAAACAGTTTTTACAGGCAGTCATACTGCAAGAGGAATATTGTCATTCCAGAGAGCGTTTGATTGGACAACAATCTGCGTGCAAGATGATGTCATCACAGAAATGCGCTTACAGTACACTCTTCTAAAAGTACACTAGCACACAGATGGCCGCAAAGCTAATACACATGGACTCAAAGCCACAAAACCGTAACTGCATGGGGTCTTTGAAGAACAGTTCAGTTTGTGAGCTTGAAAAAACAGCAATTTCCAGAGCTGCTTCACACAAGATGGAAAATGGGGCAGTTTTTTAAAAAAGACCGAAACAGCAAAAAAGTCATTTATAATAACAACAAAGCAAATGATTTCTCAAAACCGAATTCAATAAACCACCGCAAAATAACAACAAAACACAGCCGTTTCAGTTTGATCTGCTGCTCATTTCACAGTCACTGTTTTACAGCGCAAAACACTTTATTGTAAAACATTATCACGAGACTTCTGGGAAAAATATCAAAAAAGAGCTACACTGAATACAACTAATGTTCATGCCTTAAATCAGGTAAAAATAGCACTTGCAGGTCACCACCTTTCACAGTGCATAATTCAGCTCTTTTAAATCAAGATGTTGAGACTATTTAGAGAAGAAAGAGAGAGAGAGACAGAAAGAGATTGAGAAACAAGAAAGTGAGTAACGGAGAAGGAAACCACCAGGCATGACATTAGCTATTGATGATTTGATGTAAAACAGACCTCCGTTTCTCGTTCCAGAGAGTGTAGGAGTTCAATGTGATCACAAAGACAAATCTTCAGTCAATGTGAAATGTGCAGCGCATTAGTGTGCTCATGTTCAAGTCACTCCTCAGTGGAATCAGAGCATGACTGAGCAAAAAAAAACAAAAAAAACCTTGTTCTAGTTACACACTTCTACAGAATGCAGCCTCGATCGTGCCAAAACCACACAGACACACCCAGAGCAATCAGAAAACACTTCTTGAAGCCAAAGCTACACTTTTGTAGCAGTTGATTTTGTTCCTTCAAATCCTCTTATGATGTTAGTCGAGGTTCTTGCACAATATTTAGCGTATATGAACAAATGAGCTTGTTTTTTTGTTTTTTTTTTTGCTACAAAACCATTAAGATTTCTAAATATGTAAATGAGCTCTGCTGTAATTGGCTAAGCCTGTATAGATGAAGTTAGCTCTGCTGTAATTTCTAAACAACAACATATTAATTGTGAGTGATCATTTGAAAACATTTTTGATTCTACAAATCATTTAATTGTGATTCATTTAACTCTGAAAGTGAAGCTCCATTAGATTCCACTGAATGACCGAAGGTTTTCTGAAAATATAAGCTGATCTGTTATCTCTGAACATTCAGAGAGGAAACAGACCCGTCAAACACATCCCATCCGAGCTCTCTTTGATTGCTCATGAAATGTGAATAACTGAAACGGGCTGTTGGGTTCTTGGCAGTGATGTAAAATGCGGACATTCACATTCAGATCCCTCCCGCTCCGGCCCTGGAGCTCATCTGCTGCTCAGTGAAAACGCTCAACCTTCACCGGAGGATAAAACTGCACAATAAAACCCCTACAAATTAAATGCTTTCATAACAAGTCATTTTGTGGCATTAAATGCAGCTTTAATGACCATTTTACCATAATACCAGGGTTACTGCAATTACAATAAAATGTGCAAACAAAACAACCAATTCTGGAAGCTTCTTATACTGACAGAAGGAGATCTTGCACTGATGTATTACGATTTCACGGCAGTAAATTAACTAGCGTTTTTGGCAGAAACTCCTACAAATGAGAAGAATTTCATCGAATAAAGCTGACAGAACTGAAATGCATAGTAGTCTTTATCTAAATAAGGCTGATGTAGTAGATGAGAGGCGTCAGCGGCTATCCAAACACTATCTTGGTGTAACACTGACGCTGTCACAACACTCTCAAGAAGATGGCTGACAGAAGACGCTCAAGATGGCTGTCACACTTCCCACAACACTAACACGACCGTTACGCGCTAACAGCCGGATCACAAACTGCCCACTCCACCTCTGCAGCACTCAAACACACAGCGCACATCAGTCCAAACTGCTGGGCTTCTTTAAGAGTGCTCTAATTATACAGGCCGCCTTCATGGAAGTGACCCACATTAACAGGAACGGTCCCTTTTGTCAGGAGAACACTGGCCAAGAGATGTAGAGTGGAAAGCTCTGTCACTGTCCTCCCCAGCGATCTTCACACGCTCACAGTAACTCAAGACCTTCAAAAGCACATTCCAGTCATTCAGAGCCACCTGCGCTACAAACCAGGAGCCGGACAGTTTTTGTATCTAAAGATATTAAAAACATTGAATCTTGTGCTACATTATCCAGTAAAAAGTTACAAATTACAAAACATTGTATCACGTGTAGCCTTTCTTAAATTTGCTCAGATTATTTCATTTGAGTTATCACTCAGTAGTGTTCACAGAAGTTCCTCCTAGCCAGGTGTCCTTAAAATTAAACATTTTTAACTTATATAATTATGAATTGTAAATTCTTCTGTTTATCACTTTTGTAAAAATTAGGGTTCTGTATTTAGTGGGAATTTTTGCTAATGTACTGTCAATGTACTGTCTTTCTTATATATATATATATAAATTGTATCCGATATAATTAAAATGCCACTGCCTCATTAAGTAGGAATCTCTATAAATATCTAACTTTGTTCCAAGTACCCACCATGCAATGCTCATACCACAAAAACACACACTATTTCTACCTATTTTTAATGCATAAATTTTATTTTGTTGGTATAAATTAATTGATAAATTTAAATAATATTTATATTTATATATTTACATAATATTCTGACTTGAATAAAACCAATTAATATACATGTTACCATTTTCAGTACAGTGAGACATGATTCAACAGCCTTACAGTAAAAGGGTCATGAACTGGCTTTTTTATTATTTTGTACTGTTGTCTGAGGTCCACTTATGATGTCCGTGTGGTTTTATATTCAAAAACATCTAAGTCATTATTAAATGGGCCATTTTGTTTTATGGTTTTGAGGCCGGCTCGAGAAACGCTGGTTTTTATGGGCATGCTGGATTGAAGACTTGGAAGTAAACGCCCACTGCTGTGATTGAATAACAGTTTTGCACAGTAAACTAACTTTCTGTGTGGCTGTTTGACAAGCTGTGTCCTTCATAGTTGGAGCCTCCCGTGACTTTGGTTAGACACGTACACATAATCAGGACATATCAAGTGATCACTAACAAAGCAATAGTGACACACAATACAGGTATTTGCTGCACCATTCCTGTCGGATTCAATATAAACACACAACATTGCTTTTTAATCTCATTCTCTCTGCAAATCCAGCATCGAGCTGTGTCTTGTTTACAAAGGAATCCGCTGTGAAATGAAGCGAACAAATTATCAATGTGCTACTCACGTGTTGAAACTTTATTAAAAATAAAGTCCAACCACGCATTCCTAACATTTGAATCTGAAGGAAGGTTATGCAGCGACTGTGTTCTTCCACAACCAGACACTGCACAATATTTTGCAATCTTTAATGGCATTTTTATTGCTTGGTTGCTCAATCCAGTTTAGCGCTGCTTATGTTATTTCCCCACTATGTCATGCGCGAATCAGTGGGCTAAGTGTGCACTGCAGTAAACTTCATGCCATTCACATGCTCCCCAAAGCCAGTTGGACAACACCGTCGGACCTCATCAAACACACGTGAGCAGCGGCGGCGATGTCTTCCTCGGGTTTTACAGCTGGAGATTTAGGTGCGTTTCAAACGGAACATGTTCTGCGGCATGACACATCAGTGTATATGCATACGCATCCTGAAGCCGATCCCTGAGGCGGATCTAAGTGCCCTCAGCTGAGACGTGCCAATTTTACATCTGAGCTGTTTCATAAAGGGCTCTCTCTCCACATGAACACCACTCAACTTTACTTGTTTGATGTTTATGACAGCAGAGGGACGTAAGGCCTCTATACTGAGCTTGTGTGTCTTCTGGTTAGAATGATTAATAAAGAATATGAGAAACTGTCCAACAATTATTTCACCATAAAGGTGCATTTACTTTTTAAATTTAAAATCAGTCAAATCAAATCTTTTCCCAAATCCATAACCTGCCAATCAAAAGTGCTGCTAGTAGATTTAAAGCCACTAAACAACAGTAACACACTATCAGGAGGCGGATCACATGAGCTTCGATGTCTGCACTCCCATTGGCAGTCACCAGTAGATCAACTCTCATTTGAAACTTTGTGCTTTTCTAACGGTCGCTGTCGGCTATGTCGCTTTAAAACGAGAACACTATCAGTGTGAACACCCCTTCAGGCAGGATGATACACAAAAAACAAAACTAGCATCTAATGGGTCTGTGCTAATCCACCGTAACTCAAAATGTATCCCTGTAGGTGTAGAGAATCCTCTCCAGGCTTTGTGCTCACTTACTGTTACACTGAGTCACTCAGCCACACCGTCCAAACGACTCCCTCAAGCACTGAGACGTCAAGCCATGCAGCTAGCGTCACTTAATGTTTGTAATTATAGGAAAAACACATCATGCAAACATGTTTGTGTCACTTTATAAAACATCTTCTTGCAGAGAGTGCAGGAATGGACCATGATGAACCTCATGCACATCAACTGATAATAAACCAATATAAACTGAAGATCATTTTTAGTCCACATTTGTCTTCTACTGTGCATCTGTTTTTTCTTCATCCTTTCCATTCTTCTCTCTTTTGTAGTCTATCTTTCTATCCACATGTCTGTCTCTGCCTGTCTCTTCCCTTTCCATTCTTCTCTCTCTTTCTGTCTCTTGTAGTCTATCTTTTTTTTTTTTGTTGTTTTTTTTTTTATATTCTTTTTTTTTTTGTGTATTTTTTTTTACACTTTTTGTTGTCTATCTTTCTGTCCGCATTTCTTTCTCTTGCGGTCCATCTATCTCTATTTCCTTTCTATCATTCCCCCTTTTTCGTGTCCATATTTCTCTTTTCCTGTCAATTTTATGTCTACATTTCCCTTTTCCTGTCCATCTTTGTATATTCTCTTTCCATTCATCCCTCTTTATCCACTTTTGAAATGTTCTTGTCCATCTTTTTGTCTTGTTCTCTTGTTCTATCTACTCCTGCATATCTTTCGGTCCACATTTCCATTTTTTTGCACTTTTTGTCCACATTTGTCTCTTCTTGTCCATCTCCCTCTCTCTTTTCCAGTCCATCTCTCTGTTGTTTTTCCTGTCCATTTTTGTCCACATTTCTGTCTCTTTCTGTCCATCCCTCTGTCTTTTCCCTTTCCATCCTTCTCTCTTCCCCTATTTATTTTTCTATCCACATTTCTGTTGTTCCAGTCCATCTCTCTGTTGTTTCCTGTCCATTTTTGTCCACATTTGTGTCTCTTCCAATCTGTCCCTCTGTCCACATTTATGTCTTTTCCTGTCCATATCTCTCTCTCCCTCTTCCCTTTTTTATCTTTCTATCTAAATTTCTGTAATTCCTGTCCATCTTCTTATCTTACTGTCCATCTCTCGGTCTCATCGTCTTTTTTAAAACATTTGTGTATTTTCCTGTCCATTTTCCACCTTTCTGTCTCTTTTTCCTTTCCATCCTTCTCTCTTTTCTCTATTTTTGTTCACCTCTCTATCTCATGTCCCTGCATTTTTCTGCAGAAAAAGCACTTGTTGATTGTTTGATATCAAAATTAAGACATGTAAATGTCCCATCTTTGTCAACTTTCCATGAGAGACAAGTCTGATGAGAGTCCCCTAAATATTGTTCTCAAGTGAATGTAGTGAGAGACTGCAGCCCACGAGGCCAGCTGTTCACACACAAACAAACACAGTGAGAAATCAACCCTAATGAATGCATGCCTTCTAAATGCAGCAAAAATGACAAAACATCAAATTATCATTTTTTTCCATTCAATTGCTTGAAGGTGTTGGTTAGCCAGGCGCCTTAAGTGAGATGCAACAGCTATTATCATAAAAACTGCAATGTTCTCTTTCAGGTCCTCTTCTAGTGAAACCCTACCTGACTGGAAGCAAGGGCTGACGACCTTCTCTGTTCTCCCGCCTTGATTAATAACTTAATATCTTATTAATTAGGGAATTTAGCTGAGAGTGAAATGCTTTAATTTCCCTGAGCAGAATCTCCTGTCTGAAAACGAATGATTAAGCATCACAGAGGTGAAAAGTGAAGGTTGCAACGCTCCACTCTCCCCTCTTGTTCGCGTCTTCTTTCAGCACATTTAAAAAGCTTAATTGTGTCACGTATGACAGTCCTTTGACCAAAGCCTTTTTCCCCCTCCGGCACTCCACACGTTTTGTCATGTAAATGGAAAAGTATTTTCAGATCCCAACCGAGGAGTGTTCAGAGAGCGGGAAGAGCAGTTGAAAGAAGATTAATGTTCTGTTACCTGCCTATTTTCTCTCAACTTCTTCAGTTCTTCAGTAATGGCTTTTACCCTGACATGATAAGACGGCGCTGCAAATTTGTTCAAATGTTAGCAGCCCATTAAAACATTCCTAAATCTGCCTTACTGCTTAAACAAGCCCAAGGGCAGATAAAAACGTGTTTTCACTCTCACTTTGTGTTCTTTCAAATTGGAGACTTGCCCCACTTGCCTCAGATTCTCAACCATCAAGGCTGATTTATACTTCTGCGTCGGACCTACGCCGTAGCCTTTACGCCGCAGACTATGCGTCAGTTTTAATTTATACTTCTACGTTGTTGTCCGCATCGACGTGCAGTACACGTGCAAACCACTAGTCTGCAGTGTCCACGGGCATGTTGCTGGTGTAACCCGCAGTACCACGACAAAAGCCG